>NC_066325.1:3462860-3523276 GCF_022539315.1 Serinus canaria
CGGTATCGTTTCAGCCTGGCAATTAAAGAGGAGCTTTCAGACATTGCTGAGGAGCAAACGAAACAAGGAGGGTGCGCTCACCATCCCATGGAGGCACTGGCACTCCCCATGGTTGCTGTGGAACTGGGGACAATGGACTTTGTTTGGCAAGAGGACCAAGAAGCAAAGGCATCACTTCCTCCCGTGCAGCTCACCTGAGGAATTCTGTGGGGACTGAGGCACTTCCCACTGTACTTTTGGATCTTGTTGCAGTGGAATCCCGGGGACTTTCTGTTCTCCATGTGGAGATCTGCTTCTCTGCAGAGCTGTCTCTGCTGGTTGCTTTAGCTGCCTTTGGATGGCCCTTGGCAGAACTGCCCTTTGTATCTGGGGCCTTGGCCTAAGGGGAGAGAGAAAAGGGAGGGAGAGGTGAGCCCTGAGACATCCCCATCCTGGAAAGCAAAATGGGGGTTTGTTCAGCAATGGAGGAGAGAAAAAATAAGTAAGTCCACCTGCCCATGGACTTGGTCTTTCTTATTGGTGTTTGTTTTGCCTAGGACACCCCTTCTCACTCAGGACCCTCTCCTCAAAGGAACTTCATGGTTTTAAGTGTTTTTTCCCCTCTTGTCTTACAGAACTGCTCTGTCTCCAGCAGAACTGTCTCTTTTGTCCCATCCCTTAGAGAAAGGAGACCTGCAGACATGGGGCCCCATCAAATCTTCATTACCTGTCCACAATGCTCCCTTTCCATCCAACCCGTCCCTCCTGTCCCTGTCTAGCCTGGTCCCTGCCCTGGCACCTTCAGTGCTGGCACCACTGGAGCACCCACCAGATCATCTTCCATAGCAGCACCTTCAGGTGCCACAATGGTGAAGGGCTCCACACGCTCTGCAGAGCCCAGCCGCTCCTCCGGGTACTCGACTACGGAGAGCACAGCAGCAGGGGGAAGGGCAGGGCCGTCAGGATGCAGTCCCAGATGTTTCAGCAGCTAAAACAGAAGAGAAAATCCTCTTTGTACTTCTGTCACCTTCATCCTCACAACTCCTTCTTTAAAGGCACTGAGCTTTGGGCAATGGGGTTTTTGATTTATATGAAGTACAAGTGCTTTGTTATGCCCAGTGGGGTGAGCAGGCTCCAGAGCAGACACAAGAGCTACAAGCAGGACCGGGAGAGAAACCTCTCCCAAGTGACTCAGCTGAAGAAAACAATGACTGTGAGCTGCTCTGTCCTGAATGGTTTATGATTTCCAGGCTGGGAAACTCTGAGCAGATGGGATTCTTGTACACAGAGCACTCCCACTTCCTGCCCATCTGAGGGATGGTGATAACCTCCCCATCCACACAGATGATAGGGCCATTGTGGAAAACCATCAGGGACCTGGACAAGGCTCTGTGCCATTATCACCCTGAGGGACACAATGCTCCAGGGCCCATGACCACAGCAAGCTCAAGACTTGAGCCTTGCAGGGTGTTACCTCATCTTCTGTTGGCAGCTTCCCATCCCTCAGGATCTCCCCGATCATGGCCTTTGGATCTGAGACCTGGATGTCCAAGCACGGCACCCCAACGTGCTCATCTCTGACTGCCCCTTCTGCAGCTTCACTTTGCATCTCCAGCTGAAATGACTGAAGACTTCTTTGGTCTCCACTTTTTTGTTCAGGCTTCTTCTCCACCTTCTCCTGAGGCTTACTTGTCTTCTGACCTCTGCTTTCAGCTGAAGATTTTCCCTTTTGGATCCCAGGTAACTGGAGAGTACCCTGAACCCTGTCCCAGTAGGAGAAAACCTGTGCAACGTTCTGCTGCGATGACTCATAGATCTGAAATCTCAGGATTAGATTCTCCATCTCAGTTGGGTCCTCTTGGATTATGGTTCCCCCCTTCTTTGGGGGTTTGGTTTTCCCCTTCTTTGGAGCTTTGCGTTCCTCCTTCTCTGGGATTATGATTTTGCACATCTTAGGGGCTTTGTATTTCCACTTCTCTGGGATTTTAGTTCTCTTAATCTCTAGGATTTTGGTTTCCTCCTTCTCTGGGGCTTTGGTTTCCTTCTCCTCTGAGGGTTTGGTTTCCTTCTCCAGGATTTTAGTTTCCTTCTTTTCTGGGGCCTTGGTTTCCTTCTCTGGAGGCATAGTTTGTTTCTCTGGGGGTTTGGTTTCCCCCTTCTCTGGTTTTGTAGGTTGCTTCCCCACAGAGGCACCCTTCTTTTCCTTCTTCTTTTTCTCTTCCTCCTTCTGCCTCTCTTCTCCTTCCTCCTCTCTTCCTCTTCTAAGGCTTTTGCCTCCTCCTCAACCTTTTGAGCCAGCTGCTTCAGTTTCCTTCAGCAAACAAAATAGAAAACATGGCTGAGAGTCACCTCCAGAAACTTGGGCTCACTAGTCCTGACTGGCCCTGCACTTCATTCCTTGACCCTGAGGCCATTTCTGTGTATTTTCCTCAACTCACAGAGGTTGGGAACATCCCAAGTGAGGGATTGGTGGAAGGGGACCTCCAGGACCTGCCAAACCTGAGCCTTGCCATCATGATGTCTTGACTGTGCAACTTCCCTCTTAAGGCACACCCAGACACCCCCAGCCCACTGCCAAAGGCTGATCCACCAGCTCTCTGTGCTGATGCCTGAAAATGCCCTTTGTCTCCTGATTTCCCAGTTTAAAGCAGATCACAGATTGCTAACATTTGGTTCTCTCTCCTACAATTCTCACTCAGCTCATTCAGCCCCCTTCTACTCCCAGCCCCACACTTTGCCTATGTGTCCTGAGCTGGGCTGCCTTGCTGGAGCAGAGCTTCTCCTGTGCTTGCCAACTGCTGCCGCTGAAGGGGAGCCTAAAGGACAGGAGCTTTCATGGGCGCTGTCCCACCATAAGGAGAACCCTGGCAGATCAGCATTGCAAGGACTTGCAATGCTGTGGCAGGACCAGGACCCGAAGCAAGGTTTGCTCTGTGCCCCACACCTGCCCATACCACAATCCCACTGTTTTGGTGAAGGGAGATGATGAAGCAGGTATGACTCAACACCATGGACCAGGTGCACTCAGCACCTCTAGAGGCAATGCCAAGGCAAGCCCAGAGCCCAGCTCCCTGCAGGCAGCATTTAAGCCAGGAGGGCTCACCACTAAAATAAAGAAGATGTTCTGTCTCAACAGCAGAAAGTCCTTCCTCTCTTGGGAGCCAGGGAGCTCAGGGTGCCCATCCCTGTGTTGTTTTTGGCCTTTGCTATCCAGCACCTCTGAGCTCAGAGTCCTTGGGGCAGGGAAGCCCTCCAGGGACAATAACCCATGGAAGAGCAGTAACCCATGGAAGGCTTACTCACTTCTTCCTCCATATGTGCTTCCTTTCCAGGATTATTTTATCCACTTCTGCTTTCTTCTCCTTAGGGAGGGCATCATACTCCTCCTCATCTATTTGCCAGAGACGTTCTGCTTTCCTCTGCAGAGCTTTTTCCAATAGCAGATCTTAAGCACAAACCAGAGGAGAAACCATGAGTGACTGCAAGCAGAGCTGGGTGATCTGGGTCAGCTGCAAGAAGGATTCACAGCTTTTTCTGACCCAGCCTATCATCCCAGGAGATACTGGGGAGCTCATATCTCTGCTCCAGAATTCAATCCCCCAAATAAGGCTTGGCAGTGAGGTCCTGTGCTTTGCATGGCTTAAGTGCACCAAGGCTGAGGACAGTTGTTTGTCTCTGAGCTACAGCAGCTGGCACTTGTGCCCAAGCTTTAATGTTAGAGATTTAGGGGAGTCCTAAAACCTCAGATCTCCTGCAACTCTGAGATGAGTGCTGGTTACACTGAGGCAGAAGATGGAAAGATTAATAAAAACCTTTCTTACAAGCTCTGCTGCAAGCCCAGATACACAGAGATAAGGTTGAGGGCTTGAGAGAAGAGATTTGAGAGGGATGGAGATATCTCACCTTCCTTCTCGCTTTCAGCTTCCTTCCTCTTTCTTTCAGCTTCATCCCTGGCTTTCCAAGAAGCATAATCCTGATGCAGGTTCACCATGAAAATATGGTGACGGTTCTTGATAGCTCTGAGTACACAGAGCAGAGAAGATTCCAGGCTGCTTGCAAAGAGGCTCTCCAAGCCATCAAAGATCACTCCCTTGGAGCAGTCTTTACTCTGTGAATAAAGGGAAGAGGAAATCAGCCATTGCATGCAGAAGCTTGCAGGTGGACAGTAAACCCAGATGTCCCAGGGCACCAGCTATCCTTGTTCCAAGTGCAGTAGCTAAGCACAGCTGGGATCTGTCCTTAGGCTCTGCAACCAAGGGCAGCTACAGCTTCCCCCAGGCTTCCCTGCACACAGTCCAGGATCCTCCAGCAGCATGTACAGACCTCCTCCTCCTCCTCTCTGAGTTGTACCTCAGTGCCTGTCTCTCCAGAGCAGGAATGTCTCCTTTTCCCCCACCCCACACACCTTCAGCCTCTCACTGAGGATGTCCACCAGCAGCTCCTCGGGCAGCACACAGCTCAAGCAGTTCAGCTTTTCCCCACGACTGCTGATGATGTTCAGCTGCTGGGGCGCAGGAGCAGTGGAAACTGTGAACTGCAATGGGAACCATTGTAAGGGAAAGAAACCAACGGCGGAAAGCCCTGAACAACCACTGCTGGGCTTGGAGCTGGGGTTCCTCACTAGTGGAGACTAGAACAACCCTGCAGTGCAGGCTGGGGGCTCCAGGGGAAGGTCCTGGAGGGCCCATCTCTTGGCCAGCAGACACCCAATCTTGCAAGCCCTTGGTGCAGCCTCCCAGCACGTTGCTCACTGCCTGCAGCCACACTAGCCAGGACTGCACTTTGCCAGCAAACCACTGAGAACCAGTGGAGCTGTCTGCCAGAGCACATTCCCAGCCCAAGTCATGGCACTGGGGACCCACATACCAGGCCTTGGCTGGCACAGAGCCTCCACTGTAAGCAGCCCCTGCTCATCTCAAAGACAATGCAAAGGTCCCAGGCATCAACCAGAGCAGATCATGTTTACCTTGGTGTCCTTTTTGTCGAGTTTGCTGTCTGTCTCCTTCTTCTTTTGTGCTGGAGGGGTCTTGTCTTTGACGTTCTTGTCGATTTTTTCCCCAGAGGCTTGCTTATTCTTGGTCTGAGACTTTTTACCTGCACAGGGGACAGGGGATGCAGGGGGGCTTTGTAAAGCAAGCAGGCACCTTTCACTGCAATGGGCACAGCTTTGGGAAGGAACATGGCACTTCTTCCCCAGTCTGCTGGGCACTGGGAGCACTGTTTCCCAGAAGCAGCTCCTTCCCTGTTTCTCTTACCAGCATGGTAAAGCACACCATCCCATACTTGATTTTAAAGCCAGCACTATGTCCCTCCTAACAACTGTGCATGCAGGTGATGCTGCTCACACTGCAGTTCCCCTGCAGATCAAGCCAAAGATTTGTCCTCCAGGAACATTGTTTCCATACACTGCACCTGTCCTGCATTCCCATGCGGAGACCTGCAGCCATGTCCCACATGGATCACCCATCTCCACTGAAGGTGAATCCTCCTTGTGGGAAAAGCCCAGCTGGGACCCAGACTGTTCTTCCTTCCACCAGCTCCCAACCCAGCCAGGCTCAAAAGTGAGCAATGCAAAACTTCCCCCTGCACCGAGCCAGGTCTGGCCTCACCCTGCAGAGCTCAGGGTACCAACTGCCCAGGAAGTTTCATCTCCAGAGATTTACCTATGCCCACTGTCAGGTTACACAGCTCATTGGGCTGTTCTCCATGTGAGACTGGAGACTTTAATGAAACATCCTGGGCAGGTGGTACCCCTAGAAAAACGAACATGTGCCAAGAATGGCAGCAAAGGGGGCTATAAAAGAACCTCTGACTGAACCCTCAAAATTGATTTCATTTTGTTTTTGGCAAGCCAGTGATGCACGTCACCCATGTTCCCTAAGAGACCCAAGGACTGAAAAACTGCTGCTCTGAGTAAGCAGAAATGGACAGTTGTAGTGGGTTTCTCAAGCACTGGCTCTGGGTCCTTACCAGCATTTCTCCTTACCAGCATCATCTTCCTCTTTGCCCTCCAGCTCCACAGCAGCCTGGGTGCAGAGCTCCCGGGCACGGAGCCCCGCTGGGCTCTGGTCGTTGGCCATGGCCTCTTTCACCACGGTGTCAATGGACACGTAAGCAGCGTCGTAATACTGACACAGGCCTGCTGCTACCTCTGTCTTTCCTGAGAGAGACAGGAGGACTGCTTGGTGACGCTGGCACAGGAGGCACTACAGGGACAGGCCCTGGAAAAACCTCCAACAAGATTTCAAAGTAAAAGGACAGTGGGAAAGCAAGTGTCCCTCCAGGGGAGGCCATGGGAGAGGCAGCTGCAGTGTGGGTACGAGTTCTGAATTCTAGAGCCAGGAGGATCATCTCCACCTCCTGTTCAGCTGAGGACTTTGCCTTAAGCACCATGGTCCACCAGGATGTGTTCCTCCTGCTTGCCCCTCTCCCTGCAGCCCTGGGCTGCAGCTCACGTACCTGCCCGGGGTGGCCCATGGATGATGACAACAATCCCTTGGTGCTGCTGCGCTTCACGCCTCCCTGAAGATGGGGCAATGCCCAGGTGGCGCATGACAGCCCGAGAGACAGGATTCCCAGTCCCTTTCACCATGGACTCAGGACAGAATGGGACAGTCCTGTGATATGCTGCAGTGTAAAACCAGGGGGAAAAGTCAGCCTCCTGCCTACCTTTGATCCTCACCATCCTCCCCACTCCCTCAGATCCCAGGAAAGGAGACTTGGTGAAAGCAAGATGAGCTTGTTCTTTTGTTGCTAGGAAGGTGAAAATATAAAAGAGCCAGTGATATTAGACCTGGTCCTACTGGCTGAGGAACTCCTCCAGTCCTAGTCTCCGTGGCTAAGGGACACAAGGGAATATCCTGATTATTTCCCCAGTCTATGGCAGGCAGATGGGAGCTTGCTTTGGCTACACTCAGGGTTGGTAGAGTGTAGCCACAGCCCTTCAGGCAAGAGTTCCTCCAGCAAGGTAGGGAACAGGCAGCTGCTAAAAGCATGGGCTTTCCCTGGAGAGCAAGGTGACAGAGAGTTCAGGCTGTATGGGCTGGAGTCTCTGCTGTGACCACAGGCAAAATGGACACCACCAAACCCTCACTGTTTTTCTGACCTGATGCTGCCTTGGCCTCAGCCTCATCCCTGGCCTTGGCTTCTGCCATGGCCTTGAGCTCTGCCTGTTGAGCCTCTGGCCTCCTCTGTGCTTCATGGTCTTCCATCACCTCTGGGGGCAGCGTCTCACCCACAGCACGTGGAGGCATAAAAAAGCTCTTTTGGTACTCAGACCCCACTGCCATCCGCAGGATCTGTGTGTGGAGGGAAGAGAAACCATATGCAAGATTCCTTTCCTTGCCTTTCATCACACAGATTCAACAAACCCTTCTTCTGTCTCCTCCCTTCGTCCCAGCAACACAAACTACTTAGTTTAGGTCCTCCCACAGCATGTCAGCAGGGCTGGCTTTGCCTGGGCATTGCCTCCATCTCCCTGGCACACGCCTGGCAATGCTATAGTGCTGTGAAGCTTGGGCAGCATGTACATGGGGACCAGACCTGCCTTCTCACCTTCTCCTCCTCAAGGTACTGCTCATCAAAATCCAGGGAATAAAATTCAATGGGGAACTTGCATGGGTTCTTCACCACCACTGTGGCCTCTACCACATCGCTGTCCACCAGCATCCATCCCATCTTTAGTGCTGGGGGTCTGAACTCCAACCGTGGCTCCAGACCTTGTCCTGAGAGGTGCAGCTTTAAGCGATTGCTGCTCCCACGAATGTTAAGCTCCAGCTCATGCTCGTAAAACCTCTGAAAAGAGGAAAGTGCAGAAAACTCATCCATGAGGTCCCAGGTGACAGGACCCCAAATACAACAATGCTCGCCCCAAGGTCAGGGTGTTATCAGTCCCTCCAATGGAAACCAGATATTTACTTATGCTAGGGACTAGAGCATCTGTAGCAGTCTGGGCCTGAGTAACTGGGATGAATCTTGGTGTGCACTGTAACTGGGTACTTGTATCAGATGGATGTACAATGGACTGTCAGACATTTCCACCTAGTGATGCAGGAGTGCAATGTTCATGGGAAGGGCCCTCGGGGTTACAGTGTCCAGACGCAGTCCTGGCACTGCTGCGTCAGGCAAACACCAGCTCCAGGAGAGAGGCAAATGAGCTCTTGCTGGCAAGGAAGAAGGGTCATCTTCTCTGCTTAGTGTTTGGCTCTGGTCAAAGCCAGACACAAGATGGTTACATTTCTTGAGCAATTAAAAGATCCCTGGAACTGTGTGTGGGCACAGAAGCACTTGTGTCCATGCTGGGACACACTGCCAGTTTCCGAGATCCAGTGGCCACAGGCAAACCACTTTTGGGAATGCTGCATCCTTTGAGCTGAATCCCCAGCTGCACAGGAATGGGCAGGCAGGCCAGAGCCCCAGGGACTGCTGGCAGCACACCACTACCGGTGCCTGTCCTGCCGTGCCCAGGAAGGTGTGTGGTGGCTGTTTGGTCTGTCAGTCCTGCAGCAGGGTGAGCCCAGACTGGCCATGCCAGGATTATCCTCTGTGAGTGGGCAGCTGCTCTGCACTGAGTGTCGCAGCTGCAAATGCAGCCAGGCAAGGGGGAGGCTGAGGGGAGTTGGGCACATCCCCCCAGGTGCCAAGGGGCTGCCTCAGAGCCCTGGGGCTCTCTGTGCAAGCTCCCTGTGGGCGTTTCAAAGCACATCTCACAGGAGTGCTCTGTGGGGTGAACTGAGCCACGCAGAGTACGGGGCTTGCAGAAAGCTGCCTGTGAAGACAGAGCTCCTACCACACTCTCTGCACCAGCCCCTCATTTCCAGAAAGCCCTGACAGGCTTCCTGGGCTGACACCTGCCAATCTCACCTCCTCCTTGGGTGTAAACTGGATTTGCAAATTCTGCCACTTTCCTGGATCAAGGGTTCCTTGGGAGGGCGTCACTTCAAAGGCACAGGGCTGGTGCTGATTTTTCTGGGCACAGAAACCAATCATGTGAGGTCTCCATGTGCTCTGAGACACTGACACAGTGCTGAGAGCACCCACAGCCAAACCAAGTGTGGCCCCAAAGCTGAGAGCTGGAGGGAAGCCTTGTAGACAGGGCAGTCAGATAGGGAACTACTGTCCTCAGAGGAAGAGGAGGAATGGGTGAAGATGGCAGAAAAGCAAAGCATCAGCTAATGGAACAGGTTGAGGCAAACCAGCCTTGATCTAGACCCTCAGAAGTTTCCTCAAACACACCACAGACCCAAGTGCTCAGGCAGCCACAGGAGCAGGAAGGGCAAGAGTCACAAAGCAAATCCAGCCAAGAAGCTACATGTTCAAAGTAGCCTGTGCTTTACCTTCAGAACAGGCTTGTTGGAAGTAATGAACCATTTGCAGGGTACTCGGAACTGGTTGTAGAGTCGGATGGTCTCAACCTGGCACTGCCCAATGAGGATGTCAGAGAACTCCAGTGTTTTCTTGGAGAGGTCAAGTGACAGTTCCAACACAGTGGCACGGAGGCGGATGCTGTACATAGGGCCTTCTGTCACCTGGAGAAGGACAGAGAATTCAGCAGAGGGTGCAGGTGACATCTGCTGCTGTGCCCAGCCTGCTGCCAAGAGCTGTGGTACCTCTATGGGCAGCACCACTTCCACGTCACCCTTTGGCTTGTGGGCACTCTCAAAGCACACGTCAATGGCCAAGGTGTGGCTGGGGGGCAGGCCATTCATCTGGTCCCGGTCCACGCTGAAACCTTGAACAGATGAACACAAAGCAGCTGAGATACACACAAAACACAAAATGTGTATAAGCATGTTAAGGCTTTCCAGGTGTCCTGGCTGAGTGGTCTGGGAAAAGCCCCACGCTGTGCTGTGACCTGGACAAAAACTTAAGAGTGCACCTGAACAGCCCTCAGACACGGTGAGCCACTGTGTGATGGAAGGGCAGCCTTGCCTCAAGGCCTCTTTTGATCCACCAGAGGATCCCACAGGCTGCTTCCTCAATAAAGGCTGAATACAGGTGCTGTGACAGTGTGAGCTCCAAACAAAGCACTTCCAAAGCACAGCAGATCCCACTGGCTGGCAAAACAAGCCCACAGAGTGCCCAAAGAAACTTGCTGCTCGTGGGAGCCAAGGGTGGAAGATGCTGAGAGGTGACCAGGGTGATGAGCCCATTGGCCTTTGCACAGGAGCATTAGGGCAGTCACAGGCAGGCCAGGTCCCTGGGCATGGCTGGCCAGGAAAGTTCTGCCTCGAAAGCTCCCAGCAGGGGCACTGAGAAGGAAAAGCTCAGGAACCTCCCCAGGTTCAGGGGCTTAAGCTAATCTGTCTGAGACACCTCCTCCAAGGCCACAGCAAGTGTCTCCAGCACTGCTTACCTGTGTTCTGCAGGCCAGATACATCGATCTGGAAGGACACATGGATCTGCCCAGGGTTGGTGATCTCCAGAGTGTGTGTCTCAGTGTAACCCTTAAGGACAGGGCCCATGTCCAGGACATACTCGAGCAGCTCAACTCTGCAAGGAAGAGTAAAGACAGACCTTAAACCACAGTCCTTAAGCGTGGCTACATGCCCAAGGGGATGGAGGATACTAATACAGTGGCTATTTCTTTATTCTCTGCTGTAAAAACTCAGCTCAAGCCCATGAAACCCATGGCCTGACCACCTGGCAATGACTTTGGGAAGTCAGGAGGAGTGCAGGTCCTAGGTTTTATCAACTACTAATGGTACCTGAAAATAAAATTGTTTGAAATGGACACTGGCCACAGCTTGTCTGCCATGAAAAGCCAGTATAGGTGAGTCCAGTGGGCCTCCACTGCTCTCAGTGGAACTGCCTAGCCTGGTGTACAGCCTGAGCCTGAAATTGCTTTGGGGTCTAGGAATAAGGTTTGCCTGCACAGGAAATCTCCATTGCTCTGCAACCAGATCACATGAGCTGCTCTGCAGAGCATCTTCTTCCTGAATTGAAGCCTCCCGTGCTTGTGCTGCATCATGATGGTGCAAAGGGACAGACCAAGTCACCTAGATAAGCCCTGCCACCCCACCGGGATTCAAACCATCTGATGTTGGCTTTTAAAGGGTTTGCTGACATGTGCAGTTCCCTTCTCCTTTTGTTTAGTGTCACAGCTGCACAGCTGTTAGTTGGAACCAAGACATCAGCTGGGAGTTGTCTCTTTCAGAGCTAGGCAACAGGGACAGAATTTGTGCTGTCTGGAAGGGCTTGAAGGCCTGCACTGGGTCCCCCAGCTCTAGGGACAGAACCCCACACCTGTGGGGGGCTGAGCAGTGCAAAGGTCAGCGTGGGGCTGGGGAAGGGAGGACACTCCACTGCTCACATGCAGCGTGTCACAGCCACCAGGACCAGACCCCTTCTGGAGTCCAGGCTATTCCCAGCTCTGCAGACACAAGGAGCTCTCAGGAGAAGGGGACAAGGCTGGGTGTTCCCCATGGGGCACCTGGAGACGGGGCTGGAAGTCCCTACTCACTTGACAAGACTCTGGCACAGCTCCTTGTCAGGGAACCTGGCCCTTCAGGGGATGGGATGGAAGAACCTGCTTCAGCTCTAGAAAAGGCTTCTCTATCAGCATCCTCATCATCTTTATCTGCAGCTGAGTGTCTGACTGAGGGAAGGGAAGACAGTAGCTGGTTAGCAAAAGTCCTTGCCAAGGCCCAGCTTGCACCTGAGAAAGGATCACACCCTGCTCTTGCTGGGAGGGGGTGTGGGGCCCTCCTGTCTGGCTGCTCAGTGCCTGTGACACCTCCTGCTCTCTTAGCCAGGACCTCATCTCCAGGGAAGTAATTCCAGCATCTTTGCCTGCCCAGACACTGTTAGCCAAGCTGATCTGGCCAGGCAGACAAGCCAGGAACCTTCCAGAGCTCCAGATACTTGCCTGCCCCCAGCCAGTACCAAGGCAGCTTGGACAAAAGCTGTCTTGAAAGGGAACTGGGACCAAGCTGGTGCCTCTTGGAGATGAGCAGTGCCAGCACAGCCCAGGGCACAACCAGGCAGCTGCTGTTAAGGTCTGTAAATCTGGCAGGGCTTGGGCTGGGACCAATGAACTCCCCAGCAATGACCTGCATCTCCTTCAAAGCACCATCAACTCCATCCCTGGAGCATGGCCTTCAGGATCTCTCCCTGGGGTAGCCAGGAAGCTGGTGCAGCCCCAGAGGAGACCATGACCAGAGTGGCAGCCCTAGGGGCAATGCTGAGGTGACACAAGGTTGTAAGTGGGCAGGGAGGTCCCAAGTGTCATTGGGGAACCAGGAAGCTGCTGTGGGCTGCAAGGGGCTCAGGTGACATGGAGAGGGTGGCATGTGCCAAACGGGGCTGCAGCTGTTCTTACTACAATGCCAGAATGAGGGATGTGGGGCTTTGGGTCCTGAGTCTCTGGATTCTGAATCTTCACAGTCTGAGTTGTTGGGGTCTGAGACTTCAAGATCTTCGTCTTTGGGCTCTCAGTGTTCGTCTGAACAACTGATTTATAGCCCTGACTGTATATTTGCCGGTGCTTTATGAGCCGTTTCAGTGTCTTCTCATATTTTTCATTTCCTGAAGGAAGAAAGCATCCACAAAGAGAAGTGTGAGCAAACTGCCAGTCCCATTTAAGCTGGGAAGTCCCTGCCTCCCAACACTAGTTTCTTCCAGAAAGAAATCCCTCAGGCCATCTATGGAAAGTGGATGCTGCTGTTGCTCTCTGAATCTCATTGCCTGCAATGTCACACACATCCAACCCTGCCAGAAGCCCTGCCAGCCTCTCTTACAGCTTTCCTTCCCAAGTCTTTCACTCTAGCCATCATCCTTCAGGACCCTGCCAGATGTGCTGGCAGGCTCTGCAGGTTGCTTCCTGGGACAAAGCCCACATGGGATCCTCTGCTCAAGACTCATGAAGCAACCAGGGGGCTTGAGTTGGTCTGGCAGTCTTGCAACCCTCTAGGCTCGGTGGAGGTGAGCATGAGCTGCCCTATGGGTATATGGTAGGGAACAAAACCAGAGGGGCCCTTCCTGGGGGCAGACAGGCAGTGCCCACCTTTGATGTTCCAGGGCAGGTTCATACTGATCATGGGAAAGGATGCTTCTCCTTTCAGGCAGATATTTTCTGGGTCCAGGTCATCCACTTTAAGCTGGTAAGTCCTGCTGAAGGCTCCTGGTAATCCTGGCATGTAAGAGAATTTCAGCACTCGCTTCTCACCAGGTGCAATGGAGCCCTGCAGGAACAGGAGAAGAGGGAGGGAATGTATCAGAGTGTTTGATGAAGAATGGCTCAGGGGACAGACAGGCTGAGGAGACAGGTTCTCATCTAGAAGAAACCATCAGACCACATCACCTTCATGATAAATATATTACAGTATTGGCTTTCACAATTGTTAGAATAAATACTATGTGTTTCATACTGCTGACTTTTGTAAAAGCTTTACTAAAGTTTAGAGTTCTTTTATTGAGAAGGTTGTGTTGCGATACCAATGTTGGTGAAGAGTTGTTGCAATATTAACATTTAACCAGTGAAGGAATGGAAACCTGTTGACCGTGTTGAAAAGTTACAAATGAGCAGGACTAGGACAACTGCACATGCTCCATGTGCAGAGCAGGACCCGACAGAGCGCCCCAGGGCTCTAGCGGTGACGCTCTGTCCCTGTCCTCTGTTGCTCTCTCTGTTTCTCATTTTCTCTCTCTGCTCTCTTTTCTATCCCTGCTCTGGTCGGGACCGTGTCCTCTCTTTATCAATAAACAGTTTTCAGATACAATACTTGCTGTGTTTGTGCCTTATTTTCATCCGAGAAATCTATCAAAAAGAATTCTCCTCTGCTCCCCTGACAGCAGGACAGACAGTGACCCACACACCTGTGCCACCCGCCGGCGTCTGCCCTGTGACAGCAGAGCCACCCACCAGCCAAGGCCGTGGATGAGTCTGTCAGGAGAGACTTGTCTGATCTTCTCTGGCCCCAGCAGAAATGGCTTACAGCCCTGTCTCTCTCATGGCTGGATTTGGGGTTTTCCCCTCTGACTTTTGTCCCCCTTCCCCGTCCCCCCATTTTTTCCCTTTAACACTCTCCTGGGCCACCTGACACAGGGCTGGGGTCAGTCACTTGTGCTACTTACAGTGGTGGGGTTGACCAGAAACACACCAGGCAGATGCTTGTCTTCAGGGCTAGGGTTTAGCACCCAGCTGAATTCAATCTTTCCACAGTTTGCCAGGGTGACCTTGCTGTGATAAACTTCATTAAACATCTGGAGAGAAGGCACAGGAGAGGGAAGTTACAGACCCAGGGCTGCTGCTGGGAATCTCCTTCCTCTCTCCTGGGGTTGAAAGCAGACACATCATGGGAGCAGGCACCAGGGAGGAGATAAGGGCACTTGGGAACCTGGGGAAGCCCCAGCCACAGGGCACCTGCACAGGACCAGGGAGCTCTGGCAGCACACAGAGGTGTGGTAACAACCATGTGAGGGCCAGCAATAAATGAAGCAGGGGACCCAGGCCCTCTGCACTCTGAGGGGTCACCAACAGCCAGGAGAAACAGAGACAGCACTGAGGCATTCCAGAAGAAAAGGCACCTGCATGCAAGTATTGGCAAACAACACGCATGCAACAAGGGAGTCACCCAGGGCAACACAGACAGGGCCAGCAGCTGGAAACATCTGTGGGCTTTCAACTGGAAAAGAGTGAAGTGGGGATTATGCTGGGACAGTCTCTCCAACTGTAGTGACAGGAAGCCCAACTTCTTCCCTGGATTATTGTGTGGATTAAGCAAGAGCTTTAGACAAGAGCATCTCCTTGGAGGTCAGGCTTTAGGAGTGGATCAGCAGAGGGATGTCTCAGGGACACATCCCTCAGAGCAGCCCCACTGGGACCCTGCCTGCCCCAGGAGGCAGTGTCAGGTACCCTGAAAAAAGAGGCGTTCCCAGCATTGCGGAGAGGGTTGGAGATGGCCATTTTAAACCAGCTTGGATGCCAGATGTGTCCCTCAAAGGTTGTACTTCCAAGCCCCAGAGCCAACAAAGGGGCTGGGAAGGGAAGGGAGCCCTGGAGCGAGGTGGGCAGGAAGCTGCTGGCCATGGTGCCAAGGCAAGGAGCTGTGCCAGGGGATGTGTGTGCTACCTGTAAGCCACAGTTGATCTCCCGGGGGCTCAGGGAGTAGCTGACACGGGAGATCTCCCCGGTCACCACCACCTCGTAGGTGGGGCCTCCCTTCACGTGGCACAGTGCCGTGACATCAGAGATGGTGTTGAGGTGGCCAGAGAATGTGAAGGAGACCTGCTGGATCTCTCCTGGCTGCAGCACACCTGACAGTGGCACGATGCTGAAAGCCTGGTGGAAGACAGGAGAGATTGAGGTGTTGAGCATAGAAATGGATGCAGAAGAGCATCTTGGAGCAAAGTGCAGCTGTACCTGGAGGGGCCTATTCCCCAAAAACTGCCAGAATCACCCTAATCTCATCCTGCATCCATGCCACTGACCAGTGAAAGGACCATGGGGAAAATCCTCTTCCATACTCATGGGTAAATGCAATAATTAATACATTACATTAAAGTGAACTGGGACAACTTGCCTTTAAAAAGCATTTCTTACTGCTTTTAGAAAAGGAGGAGACTCAGAGTGAGAGCTCTTGGAGCTGAGTGAAGGACTCCAGCCCAGCTCATCTGACTCCTGAGGCTCTTCCCCTCTCTCTGATTTATATGCTGCTTTCTCAAGGTGCTACAGCAAAAGCTCCTGCAAATATTTCCTGTGGACCACCTGAGGAGTTCCAGGGGGAGCAGTGCCCTCCATAGGTGCTGCACAGTGTCCTTGGGCAGCCCTACAATGTGTCCTGCACGGCCTCTCCAACTACCAGTTGCTTCAGCAGCACTTTGTGATGGGCCTGGAGGGATGGGAGGCCCCTCTGTGGCCAATGCTGAGGGCCACCAGTGGCACTGGGAGCTCCAGCCCTGCTTGCCACACTGACAATGTGCAAGTGAGAGATTCCCTCTTACCTCCTCCGCTTTGAGGCGAACGTATGGGACGTCCATGGAGCACCGGATTCCCTCAAACCCCACTTGGAGGCGAGGGGTTTCAGGAATTTGTGGTGGCTCCTGAAAAACAAACCATTTTCTGTGCTAGGGGGAAGACAGCCACTTTGCAAAGTCTGTGCTTGTAAGAGAGCTTCAGGGCCAGCAGTGCAATAGCAGCTCTGGGGTGAAAGCAGAGCCCTGCACACAGGCAGTCTGGCTGGCTTGGGAAGAGGCTCCATGGAGATCAGGACTCATCCCAGCCTGCTCTGGGAAGGAAGCTGGAGTCTTTCCATGATGATGCAGATAAAAGCCTCATCTTACATTGGGAAGCAAACAAGGCAAAAAATCCCACACTCAACACAGGGCTGTAGGATCTGAGTGAGCTTCTCCAAGGAAAACTCTCCTATTTCTCCCTCCCACTCACCCCATGCCCAGCCACTGGCCCTGCTGCCCAGCCCACTGCCAGGGCACAGGACAGCAGGGCAGCAGAAAGGGACATCAGCACGAGCATGACTTGCTGCTGGCAGGCTGGGGAGGCAACACAAGCAGTAGATGTACAAAAATATCTACCTTTCCTCTAAAACATTGGGTAAAATCGTGCATGTTTCTCAGGTTTTTGTCTGCCTCCTCCTTTCTCATCATGAAGTGTCTCAATCGAGTTGACATGCAATTCATATAGGTTATCTTCCCCTTTGGTGGCTGGGGTTTGAATTTAGGTGGGTAAAGCTCATATCTGGAAAATAAGAGAACTATGAACAGGGACCTGCAGTGGGAGGGAGGGACACCTGCACGAGCAGCTCCTGGTCAGGATGCAGCCCCTGGCTGGGTGCTGGCACGTTGAACTGAAAAATGGTTTGATCCAGCCCTTCCCAATCCAGGCTGGAGCAGCTCTGTTCTAAAGACAGCCCTGGGATGACACTGAGGTGCTGCAGCAGCTGCAACTGCTTACATTGAGGAACTACAGAGGATAGGGATTAATACCTTGAGGGGATGCAAAAAGCACAGTGGGAGAGGAAAAGACAGAGAAGGCAAGCAAAAAGGTGAGATTTGAGGCACCGAGGGGCAGACCCAGCCAGTGCCCAGCTAGCACAGCCCCCCAGTGCCCAACACCAGAAACTCTGCAGCTCCACCAGGGATTTATCAGAAATGTTTCCCTGACACTGTTGGGAGGTTGGGTGACATTTTCCAACCCTCCCAGGTGACTCAGGTCACATTCCCCATTTTAAATTGAACCAGGTGCTCAGGGTAACTCTGCTTGTGTTTCTAATGCCATGTGAGGGACACAGTCAAGCCATGCCTGCCTGTCACCCTGCTGAGCTGCAAGTGCTCCCCACAGTCAAACACCACCTGGATGCTCCATTCCCAGACAGGCATTCAGGGCCTGGAATGACCTGCTCCCCAAAGAATCACTGTCTTTTGCTTTGTAGATGGTTATCTAAGGCTGGGTTTCTTTTCTGGCTCTCTCATCACAATCCCCAAGAGATCCCTAATCATCTACTCCACGGTCTTTAGTTGAAGGAATGGTTTGAGGCAACTTCCCAGGACCATGGTGCCTAGACAATGACATTTTTCACTCTAAGGTAGAAACTCTGGGAGGCAGGGATAGGAGATGATGTAATGAACAAGTCCTGCTGTCAAGCAATTCAGAACCCATAAGGGACATGTTGCAGGGTGGAAAAGTCAAAATGAGTAACAAGTGTCACAGAAAAAGGGAGTGAGGACTCCAAGGTGTCCACTGAAAGCTGACCCCTGGGAAAGAAATCGTCCTGGCACTAAAGGAGTTGTCTCAGCAAAGAAGGAAAGGGAAGGTAACAGGACGTTCAGCAGCAGCCCTGGTGCTAAATGGCTCTTTCTCTGGTCTTGGGACTTTCTGGGCATCCTCCAGCACAACGCAAGGGAGGAAGGCAAGGAGCAGAGAGCAGCTCCTGCAGAGAGAACCCATCCCAAAGCAGAGGGGCCAGAAGGGCCTCCAGCAGCACTGTGGGAGCTGGGACTAGGAGCCCTTCATCAAGGTGGACATTGCCTCAGGCCACAGAGGTCTGAGAAAGCAGCTTTCACCCCAGCTTTCCTTCCCAGGGGAAACCACAGTGGGGGCTATGCAGCACCAAAGTGGTGGAAAACCTATTCCCTGAGCATCCAGCCTGAGCACAGCTGCTCAGTGTTATTTGTCAGATCCCAGGCAAAGAGCTTTGTTCTTTGCCAAGTATAAACAGGACACCAGCAAGAAGAGCTTCAAGGAGAGGGCAAAGGTGCACATACCTCAACCTGGTCACCTGGCTGTCAGAATGGAATGTCCAGTGGTACTCCACGGGAAGGGAGCTGCAGTTGGTCATCTCCAGAGAACGCACTTCAGTGTCTGCCTTGATGCAGCCAAACTTTAGGGTGCTGGGCTGGATTTGGAGATTTGGGAAGTTGACTTCTCCCTGAAGGGTGATGCACTCCACAAAAGGATGGCCCCTGACCATGTCTATCTTCAGAACCTTCTTTATTTTCCAGCTCTTAAAATCCAGTTCGTAAGCTGGGTCAAATGCAATGTAGAGATAACAGGTCTCCCTTACATCCACTCTCACAGGCTGCAAGGACATGAGCAGCAATTAATCACCTGTGGCATAATGTCCCAAGGTCTGACAGCATGAAACAGTAAATGATCAAAGTGACCCCAGCATTGGATTCTCAGTTCATGGTTCATTTCTCCACAGCAGGGGTCTGACTGCAGGCACCCCAGTCTAGTCCAGGGTTCCCTCAGGCTCTCATTTCTGTGCTCAGCCCCAATACAAGGGGTGGCTGCTGGAGAGCTGGCATGCTTTCCAGGAGACACCTTTACTGCATGGCTCACCCAGACCCAGCTGCCTGCTCCCTTCTCCCTGTGCCTTAAAGCCAGGATGGATCTTCTCAATTCAGGTAAGATTTTGATTCCTTCAGCAGCTTTGCTGATTCAGCTCAGGCCAGCCCACTGCTGCTGCTACAGAATAAACTTCTTGACTCAAGGAGCTCCCAACAGAAAGGTACCACCACATCCCTCCTCTTCAGACCCCACTGGAGGAGCCCAGGGCTGCTCACCTGGCCATCTGGGAGGGGCTCCTTGTTGCCATCACAGACCCGGAATGGCTGCTCCACATCCAGCATAAGGTCCAGTGGCAGCAGGCAGGTGTTTTTTACAGAGAAAAGCTGGTACTGCAGTGACAGGACATCACTGGGTTTCTATGGAAACAGGGTAAGGAAAAACAGATAAGGAAAAACAGCCTCAACTAGCCACAGACCTCCTTCTGCTTCTGCTGCAGCTCACATTTTTCAGCCCCAAAAGTGCATACATTTCTATTTACCATTTCTATTTGTTTCTACCCTTCCAGGAGGTTTTTCTTTACAGCAGATACTTTTTATGTTTAGAAACCACAGCATTCTCTGGAGGGCAGGGAAACACTCCCAAGTACAGATGAGGGAATAGGCTCCTGAGAGGAGGTGGCTGCTGAACAAGATCTAAAGCAGAAAGTGAATCCAGACCATTTGTCTCCAGTTTTGTCTCTCTATTGGGCAGGACAGCACTAGATGGTCCTCATTCACATACAGTCATTTCTCACAGCCTTACTGGCTCTAGCAGCCTCATAAAAGCCCAGGCTCTTCCTTCCTGTCTATGCATTGTGCTGGGCTTCCTGCATGGTTTAGAGAAACTAGAGACTTTGGGAAACGACTTCTGCATGTGCTGATACCAAACAGGTGCTGTGCCCCAGTATGCCATAAATCAGTTTGTGTGTGTGGCAGGTAGAATCAGAGAGAGCTGAAAAGCTCCTAAATTATATCTGAACTGCCTGTTCCAGGGGGATTCTGTACTTCGGGGAAGCCTGGGAACCACAGGAGTGGCCTGAAACTACAGAAACCAAAGGATGAAACATCTTCTCTTTTTCAGACAACTTTCAGGGAGGGAAAGGTCATGCTGGAGCTGGGATCCTGAGACTAAAGGGCACCTGCTCTGCCCTCAGTGTTATCCCTGCAGTTGCAGGATGTCTGGGGTCCTTTGAAGCAGGTGAGACTTAGGGAAATGCACAGAGCTGTACTATATAACTAAGCCATAAAGCATCCACGCCAATAGCAGAGAAGGCAAAGAGACACATGAGATGATGAGTTTTTCCTTGTCAGCCTGAGGACTTCACAGGAATCTCCATTTTTCCCAGCATCCCTACAGCATCAGTGTACAGACATCACCATGCCTTGGAGCATCCTCCAAAACCTCCCTTTACAGTGAGCAGAGAAATTGGCATTTCTCTGGAAGTGGCCATGATCCCCTTGGCAGTGCAACTGTAACTGCAATTTTACTTTGGGGAAATTAAATACCAGTCTCATCTCTAAAAGCATCTTCACTCACTTTACAAAGTGCCTCAGGAAGGGTAAAGAGGGGCTTTAACACAAGCACACAACCCCCTCAGCCATGCTGTTAAATGCCAGGATGCAAGCCAGACTTACCTTGTTCACAAGGAAAGAGAATTGTCTTGCTGACACTTCTATAGAGGGGTGAATAAACTTGCAGGTGAGGACTGTTTCTATTATCTTCTCTGTCCTGCTGGTTATCCCACTGACAGCTTCACACATCACATAATAGTGCACCTCCTGCACAAGGAAAGAGAATTGTCTTGCTGACACTTCTATAGAGGGGTGAATAAACTTGCAGGTGAGGACTGTTTCTATTATCTTCTCTGTCCTGCTGGTTATCCCACTGACAGCTTCACACATCACATAATAGTGCACCTCCTGCATGCTAGAGTCTCTTGTCAGCAGTAGGTGGTGGCAGGGCATCCAGTAAATGCCCTGCATTGGTCAGCACCCACCACCCACCCCAGGCCCTACTCCTGCCACAGAGTTATGGTCACTGCCCCCTTTTCTTCCTGCCCCCTTTTCATCCAGCAAATGCCCTCCTCCATTGGCTCAGCACCCACCACCCACCCCAGGCCCTACTCCTGCCACAGAGTTATGGTCACTGCCCCCTTTTCTTCCAGTGATGCAGCTTATCTATTCTGTGCTCAATTGTCTGTATCACTGCACCCCAATAACCACAAAAGGCACTTGTGAGATGCTCCCTCCCTTCACATGACTTTTGTTTTACTCCATGCTTACCCCAGATAAATCACTTGGCACTTATTTAATTCAATTTCTTTTTGGGCTCTTAGTCTAAGTGTAACTTATTTCTCTGCCCTTCTTTGCTGACTCAGTGTGCAACACTGCTTGCCCCAAAAGAGCAATATTTCCTTCCACCCCTGCTTTGGGATCAGCACTGGGTTTTGGTAGCTGTGCAATCACAATAAAGCCTTAGCTGGTCTGATGGTGGCCAGCAAGGAAATCAACTATGCTGCCACAGAAACGTGTGGTCTTACATCAGTTTTGTGAAGGCCCCTGCTCATTTCCCCAGGAAAATGCCAAGGGACTGTGGAGCAAGCCCAGGGGAGGGGATCTGATGGCTCCCCAGGCTCAGCCCGTGGTGGGGACCTCACCTGTGGGATGTGGGAGAAGCCTCGCAGCACCAAGTCTTCAGACTGGCCTGACTTCAGGCCCATCGACACTGGCTCCAGCCCAAACACGAGGCTGGCACGTTCAGGGCTCTGGGAATCATCCTGGGAGCTGCTGAGGTCTGAGACATTCTGGCCCTCCTGCTCTAGTGGGCTGTAGCATTCCACACTCCAGAAGAGCTGATAGAAGTGGTGGCCCTTGTTTGTTACTCTGAACTGATGAATACTGGGAACGAGGCTAGAATAGAAGGCAGGATGCAAAATCTGCTATTTCCCTGGTCATCAGATTGCTCCCAGTGAGCAACCTGAGGTGTTAATTCCTTGGAGACTGTCTACATTTCCAGCTCTTAATGTGGACCAGAAATAGTGTCTGATAAGGTGCCCTTTTGATGTTATTATTGCAAAGGAAAATATGTTTATAATGGTAATGTAACGTTTGCCAGCTGAGGCTAACAGGAGGTGGTGTTTTCCTCCAAAATATTTGTTCTGGGCTGATTCATACTGTTGCTGTATTTTGTATTAATCTGTGCCTGAAACTGTAAGCGAATCTTTGAGATCCTGCACTTGGGGACCTTGTGTGTGGGGGTATGATTGCAGACATGTCTAAAAGCCGGCTCGGAGGCAGTTTCTGGATGACCCAGCAGCTGGTAAAAATCATCTGCCTGCTCCAGGAGAGGACAGCGGGGGAGCAGAGCCTCTCTTGTTCATAGTAGCTCTGGTTTTGCACTGCTAGCCATTTGTAGAAACTTCATTTTGCATTAGAAACTGTCTGAAAGTGAACTTTGCCAACTCTGCTGGCAGTTGAGCGAGGTCCTGCAGAGCAGGGCAGCAGCAGAGCCCATGAACAGCACAAGGAAGAGGCGGCAGCGACGGTGTGGACCCCGCACAAACCAGAGAGTTTCCAGCTGCCTCTGGAACTGCTCTGTGGGCTCCTGCCTTGCCCGTGGAGGTTGTCACCCTCCTGTCTCTTTGTTCCCAGGGCCCCTGCTTGCCGTTTTGGAAGGGAAGGGTCTAATGCCACCCTCCCTTGGTCCCTCAGCCACACGGAGGGAGGGACTGCCTCATCCGGGTGCCATTTCAGGAGCCTTTTGCTCTGGGGGAGCCTATGAACTCATAACTTGATCAAGTGAGGACAGCAGTGTATTAGAACTAAAGACAATTCAGTGGCAATTTAGCAACTGGTTTCTCTGTCAGTGGCTTTTGAGGGTGTCTAACAACTCTCAACTGGCCATCACGTGTTTCTAAAGGAATCTCTGCCTTCAGAGAAGGAGTCAGGGCTTTGGACACTGAAGAAGACCTTGCCTGAAGGACTACAGCAAAACTGCTCCTTGTTGAGACAGGAGGAGAGGTGGGAGTGGAGAGATGTCCTACCTGAATTGGTATCCCAAGTTGAGCTCTGGGGCGAATGGCTTGTCTATGACAACCGTGGTGCCAGTGCCCAAAGCCACCAGCCCGAAGGCTGTCCAAAGGCTGTTCCCAATGAACAGCTCGACAGGGGCAGCAAAAGGCCCTGTGTCATCCAGGGTTACTGTGACAGACACAGGCACCTCACCCCCAGCAGGGATCACTCCTTCTCTGGGTTCAATGGCACAGCAGTGGGGTTTGCGAACCTGTAGGACAAGCATAATTTGCATTTAGGAAACCATACACCCTGGTCTCTTGTGGGGTACAAGAAAAGAAAGACTAAAGAGGGGATGATAAAAATCATAAAGGCTTAAAATCCCCAAAATACAGTACTGGGCAACAGCAGAGCTCATACATCCTGTATTTTCCCCTTCTTTAATGGACTCACCTAATTAACCCAGTTTTGCCCAACCCAAGGGATGCTTATCCTCAGGAGAGTGTTCCTTCCCCATCTTTCTCTGGAGTGTGTGCCAAGGAAAGCTGCTTTCTCTTTCCTGGCTTCTCACAAAGGCTCAAGGCCAGAGGAAGGCAGGACTGCTCAAATCCCACTGCAGAAACCACATGCCTGGAAGATACTGCTGAGAGCCTGAAGAATGCCTCTGCAAAACCAGTTGTGCAAAACCCCAACACCAAACTATTCTTTCCCAAGGGGCCATCAGTGCTTCTCAACATCCCCTGAAGGACTGAAGCCCTCACTCCCCACCCATCATCAGCCGCAGAGAGGTGCCCCAGTGCCCTCTGCTTTGGAAAAGTCACCTCCAAATGGTTAGAGCAGAGCAGGAAAGCAAGAAGCAGAAAGAAAACTGGATGCATGTGCTCTGTGGGCATGGCCCACTCTTCCAAAGAACTCTTGTCATCTGCTTTCTCATGGACTTCACAGACTGGGCAAGAGAGCTGGAAGCTGCCCAAGGGAGGGAGGAAAGGCCTTGCACCAGCACAGCTGTACAGACACAGCTCTGCAGGTCTGGCCCTGGTAGGAGCATGTGAAACCCAACCTTTACACACCATGACCACCCAGCCAAGGTGCACTGCTCCCTGCAGAGGCTGAAAGCAGAACTCCACTGTGGAGTCAGGAAAAGCTCTCCTGGAAAAACCCCTCACTTAAGGGTTACATTTATCTCCCAAACAGCTGGAAAAGCAGCAAGAGGAAATTCACACCCCTCCTCCTTGGCTCAGGAGGCTGTGGCTGGACTCTCCACATGGCCTGATGCTTTACCCACAGACACAAACAAGTCCTTAGTATCAGGTTTTAACCAGCTCCACAAGTTCAACACACCCAGCACGAAGAAGAACAAACCTCAAGCCCCTCATAGATCTCCCCCTCCAGCAGACATCCCACCCAGTCCCAGGCCCAGCCCTTCCTGGCTGCACCAGCCCTGCTCCCCCTGCCAGGGGAGCAGCCCCAGCTCCTTCTGCCCTATACAGCCCCCACGTATTAGGCAGCCTTTCTCTGCAGCTGGTCCCCAAAGATGCTCTTCAATAGCACAGAGATCCCAGGCTGGGGGAGTGCACAACCCCCACACTTGTCTTTGCGTGGACAGCCCAGCTGGCTTGACCCACAGGAGGTGTGAAAATTGCCTCCCCACGAGCAGTCTGAGGACAGACCTCACACCCTGCTCTCTACTATTAACAGCAGTTTGGCATGAAGCAAATGCAGATGGACAAGGAAGCCACAGTGAAATCCATGCTCTGGGCAGCAAAGGACCACAGGTTTCTCTTGATTGCAGAGCTCCAAAAATGTGACACACAAAGCTAAAGACCTTCCGTTAAATTAAGGGAGAACTTGTCAACACAACCCCGATTCATTTCTGCTCCAACATCTCTGCACCTGACTTCACTGAGGGGTGCCCCAGCTAAAACCACTCCAGAGCCAGGTTCCTCTTGCCTTGCTCAGATGGAAATCTTGCATATGAAAACCAAGTCATGGCTGCTACCGACCAGTCCATTTCCCTGGAAAACAGCCCCACAGATACTTACGACCTCCATCCTGAAGTCTGCAGGGACGAGACCTTTGTTGAAGAGGGTAAAGCTGCGTGAAGTAGGCTGAAGTGCTGGGATCTTGCCAAACTCTATCAGCCTTGGACTTGGGTAGATTTCTGCCAGCTTTCCAGAGCTCTGTAATTCTACTCTCTGTTCCAGGAAGCAGGCAAGAAAGATTTCAAAAAAACCCCAAATCATACCACAACAGGGAAAGCTAAAAAAACTTTAATAGCTCAACCCCACTCAAGTTATTTCTTTAGGGACTGCTTCCACTCTCCAACTGAAATGCTAGGCTTTTGGGGAAATAAAAATAAAAAAATTTATATGCACCTCCAAATGAAAAAGGATTAAGGTATAAGAAACATTCCAACAACAAATTATTGGCCCAAAGCTAAAAGCTTTGCAAGGAATTTCTAGTTAAGATGAGGCCAACAGTTAAACAACTGGTTATTCTGGTGCGGAGAAACCCTCCTCTTTAGGGTAAGCAGACTGATGGTTGAAAGCAACTGTTTTGTCAAACTTCAGCTTGCACTGCCTGTCCTGGCACAGCTTGCATTGCCTGTCCTTCCTGGTGACTGGGTTACATGCAGTGCCACAATGGCCCAGGTTCAGATGTTTGGTGCCATCCAGGGAATTTAGCATCCTCATTTCCAATGTTTTAATAATAAGTTTAAATCTTTCTCCAACTACTCTTCAAATGCCAGCTTTCCTTTCTTTTACAGAAAGCTCAAGGTTCCCAGAAATCTTCTGACTTCCTTTTTTGTGCTCAGAGAGATGACAAGACTTTTAAAACAGATGTTTCCAAAATTAATAGCATTAAAGATTAATTAACTAAAATAATCCTTAATTCCATCTTAGATTAACTACCTTCTGTGTCAGACACTGAGATTACCACCTATGAGGCATGAGCTCTTTGTGCCACCCATCCCTCCTGTCCTCCACAGCAGTCTGTGCTTGTTTTCCCCAGCAGAATTCCTGTCCCTGTGCTCCCTGCCAGGAGCAGTTGCCCACAGGCACACAGCTCCCCTTGCACTCACCAGGGGGTTTCTCTCATCCCCAAACACACCAATGAGAACATTGGTGCGATGCTCGCCCAGCGCCTGCACTTCGATTATAACTGGGATCTCTGCAAAGCTGTGAGGCTGAACAATCCCACAGGGCTTGGGGCTGGAGTAGAATACAGGAGAGTTCTCCTTGCGTTTCTGGAAGGGACAGAATCAAATACAACTTTAGAGGGACCTCTGAAGAAACCTTAAACTCCTTAACATCCACTGCAACAGCAAATTACTCATGTTTAAAAATCCCCAGGACAAAGGTAAAAGGCACGAACAAGATGCAAAAATTGTAGGCTTAAGCACTCCCAGGGGATGCTGCAAGGAGGCTGCCAGCACAGGCACTGGTGTCTGTGGATGCAGCAGCTTTTCACAACCCTCTAAGATCTCCCACAAGAAAATACCCTGAGGACCTGAACAATAACTGTTTCCTCAGGAGGTTAAACTGCCTCCTAAAGTTTACATTCAGGTAGGATCCTGTTCTCAGCAGATCTTTAAGATTGAATAAAAACCAGCAAGGCCTTATCCAAACCCTTTCTTGCCCCAATAATCTCCTCAATAATATTTGACAGGAGGAAGTGGATGTGATGCCAAACCTGGGGAATAAGCCCATAGCAGCCAGGAAGGTCGGTGTTATTTACAACGAGGAACTTCCTCTCGTATGGCACCTTCAGGTGGCACTCATCGTAGAGCAGGATTTCAGGGTACACTCGCAGCTCAGGAACGACACATCTGGGCAAAGAGATGACCCCAAGGGAATCAGAGATACTGGGAGAATGGAGAACATTTACCCCCAAAGACTGTGAAATGGAGCAGAACACTGGTCACTATCAAATGGACATTTAACAGCCCTCCAGTGATAAATTGCCTTCTAAGTTTTCCCACTCAAACAGGTCTTGTCAAGGAGGGGCAAACCCTGAGAGGCAGCACCCAGAGGCTGCCAAGTGCCCCAGGCAGAGCACTTTGTGCCACAGCTGCCTCAGCCCCTCCTTTGCCCAAGAAGGCTTGCAAGGACTCCTGTAACAGTCCAGTGATCCATAAGCTCTGGGGGAGCCTTCCCAACAAGGGTCAGTGCTCACTAAGGCTCAAGGAACACAGAGCTCCAGTGTCTCAGGAAAAATGACTCCCTTCTCTCCCATGGTGCTGTTGCCCTGCCTGAGAACTCAGCTCTTTGCCCCAGCTGCCCCCCAGAGTGGCTGATCACCCCCTCCCAGGTCCTACAGCTCCCTTGGTCCTTCACTCCACAGTTCCATGCACTGACTGTCCCCTTGCTTGACAAGTTCCTCTTGCTTTAGAAAATGGCTGCCCAGGCACTGACTGTATGGCTCTGCCTGGGACAGGGAACAGCACCAGGGAGCTGCATCTCTCTTGGCATTCAACTGACACCCACAGCAGCACAGCAGGATGGAATTCTGCTGCAGCAACAACGACTTTTGGTTTAAGTCTGAGAACGTTAAAGCTCAAAATGGGAAGCAGAGGGAAGGAGAAAAACTAGAGCTGACCAGCCACATTAAGGGCTGCTTTCTCCTCATAAGATCTTGCCCTCACCACTCTTGCTGTGAGCCACTTTCCCCTGCCATGTGCTCTCATGAACAGAAGGAGAGCCTGACTCTCAGCAGGCTGCCTGGTGTGTCCCAAACCAATGCATGGTGGCTGCAACCAGCACAACTCCACCTCTTGCAGGCAGAAGGAGAGGAGGCCTTCGGGAAATTTATTGCACCTCAAGCACCAAAACCCAGGCCAAGAAATGATACCATCCCTGGTCCCTTTAGAAGAGGGCCCAGGACTGTGCTGGGGCTGTGAGCAGGGCTGCTTTTCACCACAGGCTGCTGCCCAAGCCCTGCTGTTCTCATGTCCAGCTGGCACAACATGAGGGCATTAAACAGCTCTTCTCCTTGGCAGCTGCAGCCAGCAAAGCCTGTGCAAGGCAGTGCCTGGGGGAGGCCAGGCAAGGGCTGGTACCTGGCTGTGATGGTCAGTGTTGCCACTCCCTTGCCAATACCCTCCAGGTCCACCAGCATCCTCCGGCGGAAATCCATCACCGTGTTGGAACACAGGGTCACCTGGTGAAAGAGAAGAACAGGAAATTCTTCCTTACAAAACCTCATTACCCACATGTGATATCCTCCAGTTCTTGTTTCATGGTAAGGAAAGGGCAGATTTTGCCTTAATTCTTCTGCTGCTCCACGTGTAGAGCACAGTCTCTGAGAGTAGCAAAAGCCTTCTGGCAATACCAGATTTGTTAAACACACCTTGCTATCAGGGCATAGGTCAGTTACATTAAAACATTAGACTAAAGCTTTATGCAACACTGTATTCAAATTAAGGGGCCAATTTTTCATCTGACTACAATTACATAAATTCAGAGGAAATCTGCTGACTTGAACAGAATGAGTTCAGCTTTACAGCAGGAAGCTGAGGGCAAAGTGTGGCCCAGCAGGTGCTGGGCAGTTCATGGCTACAGTTTTTTGTCTCTACTGGAGCTTCCTGCAGTGAACATAAATCATTCTGCTCCCCAGGAGAGGGGAAATGAGACCAGGAAGAAAAGCTAACTGCTTTATACAATGACATCTCTCTAACAGCCACCTTCTGCCCTCATCCTTGCTCTGCCCACTCGCAATCAAGTCAATCGCTCGCAAAAACAAAAGAATGGCTTCAGGCCTTGACCATATGGTATGTGACCTCAGCACATGATTTTGGAAACCAAACAGTGCTCCTTGAGGAACATCCTGAGTAACCCAGCTAGCAGAGGCCTCCCAGCAGTGCAGACCTCTCCCTCCCACCATGCTCAAAGCTGGCACCAGAGCTAAAGCCCTCCCACACTCCAGTGACGCTTCAGCCCTGGTGCTGCAGCGTCTGTGGCTGGACTCTTGCCCTACCTCGATGTCCTGGTGTCCCTGGGGGGGGATGGTCTCTCGGCTGGGATTCATTGTGAACTCCCTTGGCTCCACATAAAATTGGATTCCCTTTCTCCAGGATGGGTCACCGTGCCTGCGGATCTGATCCACGCTGTTAACAGCCGGCTGCGTGCCATCGTCCGACATGCGGAGCTTGAACGTCAGGGGCACCGAGGAGATGTTAGTGACGCGACAGCGCTGGGTGTAGGGAAAGCCTGGCAAAGGACACAAATATCCAGTCAGGCACCCATGATGGCATGATCCTGGGGTGAATATCCTGGCAGGAACAAAGTGGGATTGGAGTTCAGCTCTTTATTATCTGAACTACAGCCCACCGAGAAGCTGCAGGAGGAATTAATCACCACTTAGTTCCCTTTGACACTAATTCCAGACTGCAGCCTTGAAAATGCCCACTCCTAGCCCTGCTCAAAGCTGCAAGCTTCTCTCTTTGGGATGGGGAGGAGCTCCCTCACCTGCCTCAAACCAGCACCAGTTATCTCTCAGTGATGAGTGTGCACTCAGACCGAGCATTTACTCTGAGAATTCAAGCTGTCAAATTCTGTGTTAAGTCTGCCAACACTCTCACAGTTTTCAAGATATATAAACAGTGAGTTGTCATTGGGAAGAAGCTACAGCAAAAGAAAGCGAGGATGGAATCAGGAACTAGAACATGGTGCAAAGCACCCTAATGCAGCTTCTCTCTGCAGCATCCTTAAGGCATCTCTTGGTTTGGGCCAAACAGACTGAGCACATGACAGCTCAGAGCCCACTCAGCTGGGGGCACACCCAAGCCTTGCTTTGAGATTAGCAATTAGGAACCAGGTCCCACCTCACCCAACAAACGAGCTCACGAGGGAGGGATTGCTGCCTGCAAGGGTTTAGCCCACTTTAGCTCTGAGATTTGCTTTCCATCCTGGAAAGCCAGAGATACAGCCACTCATGCTGGGCATGAACTGCACGTCTGCAGAGCAGCCACAATCTGCTCTGCAGTGCACACCTGGCTGGGCTGGCCAGCTCTGTGGGGAGGAGACTTCTCCCCAGGCCTGCTCACCAAGAGTCCCTGGAACACAGATGGGGACTGCAGGTGCAGCCCAGAGCTTCTCTGGGCCCATCCAAGTGACCACTGCCAGCTCCAGCAGTGACTCCAGCAGGGAGGTGAGAGAGGCACAAACAAAAAGGACAAACCCAGATGTCAAAACCTCAAATGAGACTGAGCTCAGCACATGCAGACAACAATCAACAGTTACAAAGAAGCAAAGATACAACAGCTGCCTTCAGCTGGAGAGACCTTAGGAACAAAATCCGATTCAGCAGGATGAATCTCCTGTTTCAGAGCCATATTTCCAACTGCTGCCTTTCTTCTTCCATTTGCTCAAAAGTCAACTTAACAAGTGCCTCGGTGGTGATGCAGGGTGGGGAAGAAGCAGCTCAGGAAGGGCAATTAGTTTTCTTAAAAAGTTCATGAACTTCATTATTATGGGTTTAGACTTCATAGTGAATATTCCCCTTGGTCTGGGAAGGGGGACAGGGGTTTTGGGGGGGTTTTGGCCTTGGGGGTGTGTGGAGGCCCTTGGGGGGCTTCTCCTAAGTTACACCCCCTTGGCTCCTTCCCCTGTTCCTATATCTGTCCCTATGTTCCTGAGCCACTCCCTCCCATTTCCCTGATTGGCTCTTATCTTTGTACTGCCCTGAGACCAGGGTGAGCCCCCAGGCCCTGAGAGAGTGAAAGCCGGACTCTCCCCGCGTGTGCGCTGGGACCTCAACATCTCACCGCGCGGCTGAATAAAACATCTGTGGATATTATGCAAAGGCCCTGTTTGCTTCTTTACCCTGGACTTTACTAGCAGCAATTCAGGCTGCAACAGGGCTGGGTTTTCCCCTTCGGGGTTTTTTGGGAGCTGTGGCATGATGCCGTGGGCGGCTGTGCAGTCGGAGCTGAGCTTGGGCAGGGAGCGGAGCTTCCTTTCCTCCCGCTCAGGGATCGAAGCTCGGCCGCTGCTGCTGCGGGAGGTTGTGAGCTTGGCCCCAGGACTGCCCTGGCTGCAGCTCAGCGCTGGCACCGACCCTGCCTGCCTGCCCCACTCCTGCCTGCTGCTGCACCGCACTGCCGAGACCCCCACAGCTCCTCCTGCCTGTGATCACAACCACACCAAAGGGGAAAAACACTACTTGGCAGGCTGGAAATTCCTGTTTATTGTGTTCTTGTTTGTGCTGTCCTGATATCTTCTGGTAAAGAAATGTCATTTCTTTTCCCATATTTTTTGCCTGGAAGCCCTGTAATTTCAAAAGTATAATAATTTGGAGGGAGGGGGTCCTCTTTCCATTCTAGGAAGATTCCCACCTTCCTTGGCAGACATCTCCCTTTTAAAACAGGACAGAGACGCCAGAAAATACAGACTTTCTATTCCTTAGTTCTATTTGATCTCACAATGGCAAAACGCTACCTGAGGCACCAGCAGCCCTGGAGTTCACACCCTGAAGAGGCTGATGTGGCATACCATGAGTGAGGGATGCTTTTCTGTTGGAAGGCACAGATCCCTCACGCTGCATCCCAGCCCAGGGAACACTCACCAAAGGAGATCTCACCGAAGTTGATCTCATCGACCTCGAACTGTAAACTCGGTCCAGAGACGCTGCCCCTGCATGGACAGAGGAGGAAATGGCTCAGTTAAAGGCCCAGCTGTCGTGGCTCGGGACCACAAAACCTGGGCTCAGGGCACCCTGGGTTTCCAACCAACACAGCACCATGTGCTCAGCACAGGGTCCCGTGCACAGGAGGCAGCTAAAGCCAAGTGGCCAGCAGCCAACAGCCACTGATGGGCTTTGAGCACAGGCAGGCAGGAAAAGCCCCCAAGTTGCTGGTGGTCCCATGAAGGACCCTGAACACACACCCAGACATGGCTCTGTGCCTCAGTTTCCCCATCTGTAAAGTGATGGACATAAAGGTGTCCTAACAAACTTCTGTACTTTCCTGCTTTGCTACTTCTTAGCTGTAACTGCTGTTCCCATGGAGGAGCTTTCTCAGGAGAGTTTGACCCACACAATCATTACAGACAGAGTTCTGAGACATGAACCCAGGGGAGCCCCAAACATCCTCTGAAAAGAGCAGCAACAGTTCTACACAGTGAATAGATGAATCCTAGAGGAGAGGACCAGCTTGTCAGCAGTGCACCAGCTGGCACGGCCAAGAGCAACAGCTTCAGCAACCAAACCAGGGTTGTGCTGAATCCAGCACAGCACCTCAGCTGTCCTTGAACTCAGCAGACAGACTCCAAAAGTCACCAACACCCACTGAAATCAGCACTTGAAGCTGCACAACCCTCATGAGTTGATTTCATGGCTGCTGCCAATCAATGCCCACTCTGCCTTTTGGTTCAAACTCAAGGAGCAGTGACCTGGGCCTTCTGTTGTGTTCACAGGACTGCCCCTGGCTCTGCTCTGCACATCTCAACAAGAGACACCTGCCCTTGCTCAAGGAGAAAGCTGCTTATGCAGAAACACCCCATGACCAGTTCGGGCGAGGCACAGAGGAGAATCAATTCTTTGATGGTGAAAGGTTCCCTCTTGATTTCCAAAATAAAAAAGCAGCACTTTTCTGCCAAAAACAAAGCCAGCATACTTGTTTCTCCACTATGGGCAGACCTACTCACCACTTTTCTTTTGCTAAGCAATAATTTAATTGTTCTTTTTAATGCATCTCCCTTATCTCATTGGTATAATCCAGTGCAGATTGCTTTCATTTCTTTACTGCCTTGAGCCAGTGCCTCCCCAACAGCAGCAGCCCAGCTCCAAAGCTGCAGAGCAGCCAGCATCAGCTCTCCTGCTCCCACTACATTATCCCAGCAGCACATGGCTCAGGCTGGCAGGGACAAGGCCTCACGCTGCTGTGGTCCTGAGGACTGAGCTCTGCCTCCCCTGTGATCAGCCCTTCTCCCTTTTGCTGGGCCAGGATTGTCTCTTGCCATGGCACCAGCCCCCAGGAGGTTGCCCGAGTCCTTGGGACAGTTCCTGCTGCAGTTCCCTGACTCCCACCTCAGCCCTTTCCTGGCTGTGCCAAAGAGGCACCAGAGCACTCTGTGCACAGGAGCTGGGAGCACGGCTTGTGCCCCCCAGCAGGGCTGGCAGAGGTGAGCTGAGGCTGCTGCTGCCCACCTGGCATGGATTATTAACACAAGTTTTTACAAGCACTGCTGCTGCTGCAGAAATCAGCCAGGCTGGCCCATTCAGGTGGGACAACCCAGAGCAGCTGCTGCCCAAAGCTGATCCATCCCACTGCCTGCCATGGCCCAAGGCACAGGGAGATCCCTGCAGGAAGTAGTCATTCCAGCTCCCAGGTACCACCCAGGGCAGGAGGCATCCTCACACTAAGGTAATGCCAGCATCATAGCACGGATTCAGACCTCAGGAAACATCTTTTTTCTCTGCTCCACCCCAATATGAGGTAGGTGGGGGATGTCCCAGAGACAGCTACAGATGTGCCCATCCAGCTCCCAGGGTCCTTACTTGATGGTCAGGATTGCAGGCATAGGAGTTCCAGCCACACTGAACTGGAACTCTTCCTCAAAGCTGCCCAACACGGTGGCACTGAAGGAGATCTGCACAGTCTGGCTCCCACCTGGTGCAATGATGCCCTCCTTGGGTAGAAACTTGAAGCAGGAGCCCACGTTTGTGGTTGAGGGGATATAGGTGAAGGGAGCATCAAGAGCTCCTTTGTTAATAAGTTTCACCTGCAGCAGCAAGAAAGCAAAATGGAAATACATGTGGAACCTTCCCTTCTTGGGAGTTATTGTCTAATGATGCCATGAACACCCAGAAAAGGCAGAAGATGCTTTGTGCTGCTGAGTGGCAGAAGCCAAAAAAAAATCACAGGACAAGTTCTGCCTTTGGGTTTTCATGCAGAGCAGTGGTGACTCCACAGAACTGCAGTCACCCTGGGGTTGTCCCATGGACACAGAGCAGTGCACCTATGCTCAGCATCACCAAGCTCACTGAGAGCTGGCCCTGAGAGCAACGTGGGCTGATTGCAGCTGTGCAGGGAATCGCCCCAGAGCTGCTGCTGCCCAGTTAGCACAGCTCCAACAGCACCATCTGCTCATTCACCTTTTCCCGTCATGAAACCAATACATTGATTATGAGGCATCAGCATCAAAATGTATAGACAGCATCATCTTTTGGTAAGAAAATTCAGCATGTCTCTCCCTTCCACAGCCAAGCTTTTGAAAGTGTCTGGCATGATGTAGTGCCTCATTTTCTACCTCTTTCAGTTGCTCTCTCTTGATTTTTTTTTCCTGTTGCAAACTTGACAATACTGGAGGGGGAGGCAAATAGGTAGAAAAATCCTTTGCTTTATTCCCAGGAACATTTTTCTCTTTCTAGGGTCAGAGATGCACCAAGACCAAAGTGTGGTGAGGGACTGGTCAGAAAGGGAGAGAACTCCCAAGGCTTTAGCAAGGGCCAGCACTAAGCCAGGAGGGTGGATGGCTTTCCAGTGACTTCCAGTAATAAGCAGGAGACACTTGCCTGGAAGCTGTTGGCAGTGGGCTGAAGCTCAAAGGCAGCCAGTTTGTGTCAGCTGCTTCTGCAGAGCCCAGGCCAAAGGTGCCTTGTGTCTGGCACTGCCACAAAAGCCTCTGAACATGCAGCTTTTGGAGCCAGTGTTGGTTTCATGGGCCAAGGGGTTGTTGTGCAGGAAGCCTCCCAGCTGATCCCTAAGGAAGGCTGCCCAAAAGCAGGGACTGGGGCTTCAGGAACAACAGACACACCTTTCTGATCCCCCAGATTTGAGCAGTGCATCAAATATTCCCTGCTCACAACTGCCCAGGTTGGCAGGAATTCCACAGCTCCACCAGGCTTGCTGCTGCCTCAGGAGCCATCAGGATCCATCCCAGCCCCTGCTGCTCACCTCATGAATGTGGGAGGTGTCAACAAAAACATTCCCAAGGTCCAGAGTCTGAGAGCTGAGTTCTACCAAGGGTCCTTGGCCTTCCCCTCTGAGCTGCAGGGGCAGCCTGCTCTCACGGCCTGGGGAGAGATGTCCATTGCAGTACAATCATTCCCTCTGTACACTGCATTTTCCAGGCTGCCTCAGTGCTAGTCCCTGACTCTGAGCTGGATGCAACCAGCTCCTGATGCTTCAGGAGAAGATACAGACCCTTCTCTTCCCCCAGGAGATATCCCTTTGGACTGACTTGCAATTTCTAACCCATTCCTTGGCTGGTTTCCAATTTTAGCCACCAGTTTGCTGAGTTTAAAACATCTCTGATGTCCTGTCGTGGCAAGCCAAGGTGTAATGGGTATAAATTGAAAGAAAGGAAATTTAGGTCAGATATTAGGAAGAAATTTTTTACTGTGGGGGTAGTGAGACAGTGGGGCAGATTCCCCAGGGGCGAGGCACCAGCCCTGAAAGTGTTCAAAGCCAGGCTGGATGGGGCTTAGAGCTACCTGATCTAGTGGGAGGGGACTAGATGATCTTTAAGGTCCATTCCAAACTGAACATACTATAATTCTGTGGTTTCTTTCCCATGCACTTAGAGAAGCTTTGAAATCCATTCAGTGAAGGCACAAAGCTCATAAAGAGCAAATTTCCAGGCAGCAATTGCCAAACTACCAGTAGCACACGACTTTGTTGTCAAACTCCTCAACTTCTGACACTCAGCATTGTGTTCTATTTCCACAGACTGTGAGCTGCAAGGTGACAATTCCCACATAGGGACAGAAGCAGGTGCTGGCCAAGAGTGCTCCTTCTACAAACACCCTGGGCTCAGTGGGGCTCAGCCCCCTCTGGTCTGGTGGTGTCGGGGCAGTGGGAGGTGATCCAGGGTCAGGGAGCACATTTCTGACTCAGCTCCTGCTGCCTGATAATGGATCCACGTCAAATGGACCATCCTGGAGGTCTCTAGAGGGGCTTAGTGCTTGTTCACTAAAGCTGTTCTGCTCTGTAGCTCTGTGACCTTTGAGAAAATTTTGGCAAAGCCATGGCATGAAAACCTCTCCCTGCACTGCCTGGGTTGTACTGGGATCAGTAACCCAGACATGGGTGTTCTGAGCCCTGGCCTGGCACAGGAGACTCCCTGCAAGCTGTAGGGCCAGGGGGGATGTGCCAGCACTTCCCTGCTGACCAGGGATTCTTCCCAGCAGTTACACAGGAGCCCAGGCTTGCACCATGGCTTCACTGTGGGTGAGAGAAGCAGGGGGAAGGACTGTACCTGAGATGTCGCAGTAAGCCATACTTTGGTACTCTAGTGTCTCTACGGGTTTGAAGGTCACCTTGATTTCAGCCAAACAATTCGGCCCGATTTCTCCCTCCTACAACAGAAAGAGACAGCAAAACATTTCTCTTCAAACTTCATGCTTCTTGTTTTCAACCACACTCTTGTAGGCCTTTGTTTAGAGCATCAATGATGAGAGAACAATACAAAGAGCCCAAGGAAACCCTCCAAACCCAGCTCAACACAGCGCTGGAAGCTCTCGGTGCTCAGCTGATCAGCTCCCACTCTCCACAAGATTCCTACCACTCTGACACAAGTTCTTGGTCACATCATGCTGCTGTCAGCTACAGTGGGATGTAACTGCCACTGTGCACTTGGCCTTAGATGGGCCATAGGAGTAACCAAGAAGAGAACATGATCCCCTTCCTTGGAAATAAAAATATTAGTTTAACCTGTTTTGAAAGAAAGCAGAGGTTGGCATTATTCTAGGGTTTATTCCAAGATGAGAAGAGATTTTGCACTGTGCAGACACCAGGCATTCATCATCTCTCACCATCCCAGCACTCAGAATCAGGGCTCTGGTTGATGGGAGCACGTGGCAGTTTGCTTGCACAAACAGAAAAGGAAAAGGTTTTGTGTCCCTGTGTGCAGAACTCCAAAGGCCCATTTCACCCTTCCACCCTGGTGTCCAGGCTCACAGATGACACTGGAAGGCAGACTCAGAAATAGTGCAAGGTGTGGTTACAGGAGGGGATTGGCATTTCTGTCATTACCCTTGGGCTGAATTTGGCCTCCTTTTGCCAGAGAACCATTGCAAGCTTCAGGTCCGTGTGTGAGCTGGCAGTGCTCCAACAGCCTCTGCTGAACCCCACGTGTCGGGGGAGCCCCTACCTACAGTAACAGCTCCCTGTGACACTGCAGGGACACACACAGAGTGCCTTGAGCTCGAGCCTGGCAGCAGAGCTCGGCTTTGTCAGGCTCCCAGCCCTGCCCTGAGCCTGCAGGGCACAAATGCTTTTAGCAGGGAACCCTGCAGCCACACCAGAAAGAAGGAGGAGGAGGAGGAGCAGCAGGAGGAAAATGAGGCTCTCAGCTATCACTTACCATTGGCTCAATGAAAAAAAAGTCATTGGAGAACAGCATGGAGTCTTCTTGGACCTTTGCCATTTTCCCCTGGACCATGCTTCTCATGAGGGCAATGCGATCTTCAAAAGAGTCCTTCTCTGTTTTTTTCTCCTCCTTCAATTTTTCCAGCCGCACCTTAGTCGGTGGGTGCAGCAAACGACGCTGCCTGCAGCCCCAGGGAGAGACAAGGCCAGCAGATGGTTTCATAAGCCACATATTTGCAGAGAGAAGTGTGAGTGCAGGAGAGCAAAGCACCTGGGGAGGAGCAGCAGCAGCTCCCCAGCAAAGGCTGAGCCCAAGACACAAGGGTCCCAGATGGATCAGAGGGTTACTTGTTCACTGGCACAGCAGGTAGTTTTACTCCACACCTGCAAGCTCAGGAGAGGTTTCCAAAGCCAGCATCCCTCAAGAGAACCTCCTGGCTCAAAGCCTCTGCCAAAACTGAGGGAGAATCCACCAGCCAGTTCGACCTCCTGGCTCAAAGCCTCTGCCAAAACTGAGGGAGAATCCACCAGCCAGTTCAAGTGGCTCTTCCTACCACTGAGCTGCTTGGGGGAAGCAGATAAAAGATCATGGAGCAGGACTTCTCTTGGAAGGGGAGATGAAGCTGGTTTGCAGCTACATGTTACTAGCATCACTCTTTGTTTCTTCCATTTTGGACCTGCCCTGTTCCCTCTGCCTTTCAGAAGAGCATCGCAGAACACTTCCAAATGAAACTGATGAATTCGGGCACCACACCCCTTCAGTGACATTGCAGGTTTTATATACATGAAAACAGAGGCTCTGAGAGGGGAAGGGACTTTGTTGTGCAGGAGGGAGACAGCAAACTCCTGGAGAGATCTTTTCATGATCCAGAGCTTTTTGGGTCCCATCCCAGTGCATGGTAGTAGAATGTCCTGAAAGAGAAACGGTCCTGCACTATCTCCTCTCATTAAAAAGTCCTCTTTGCTCTTGAGATCTCAAAAGCTTCTCTGACAGCAGGACAGAGGCCTTGGAGCTAAAACCATTGCTATGACTGGAAGTAAGGAAGAACAACATGTCCTGGTGATAGTCTAGGACACAAACTGGCATAAAAAGAGATGAAACTGGAAGAAACCCGAAAAAACCAAAATCAGGTTGAAGTTTACTTTGGGGAAATGTAGTTGCTTGTGAGGGGAAAGTGGATCACATGGGGTCCAGGCTGAGGCAAGCAAGTGGGAAAAAATGGAAATAAACAGCCCAGGGAAGTAGCCAGAGAAGGTCACAGGATTTTCTTTTAACACATAGAGCTTGTATGGAAGTCAAACACTGTGTAAGGAGATAGAGAACAGTGGAAAACCAAGAAGCCCAGGGCACTGAAGAACCCTCTCACCAGCCATTCAAGCAGGCAAGGGTCCATCTCCTGGTTCTTTGCAAGCAATGTAAAATGGCTCTGGGGAGTGCAAGCAACAAGGCCCACAGCAAACAGGGGCTTGCCACAGCAGTTTTGGCCCAGCAGTTTTGGCCCAGTGTTTTTTCAGTTCTTGCCTGGCAGTTTGCACAAGCAGGCTGAGCAGAAAGGGTGCAACGACCCACCCTCCTTGTGTAGTGGGTTTTGTCCATTGGCTGGCTGTGAGGTGCAAGCCTTTTTTTTTTCCTTCTTTCTTCTTTCTGCCTTTTTTCCCCCCCAGCAATGGTTTACAAATTATGACAAGCCATTGCTGCTGCCAGCAGGAGTGTACTAACTCAAAGAGAACCCCCAGGAAGGACACAGCTGTCCAAGCCCCCGGCTGCAGGGAGGGTCTGAGCCTGGTGTTAATATCAGAGGTTAGTGCAAAAGACACCTGCATGTGGTGTGAGCAGCTGAATAGTCTGCTCTGTCCAGTGGCAGAGCTTAAGGAAGAAGTGGAAAGGCTGAGGAGCATTAGGGAGAGCGAAAAATAAATAAACTGGTTGAATTATACCCGTCCAACCCTGAGAGAAGCTCAGCAGGAACCAGAGGAGCCCTGCCCTTCTTGGGATCAGGCAGAAGGAGGAGACCTAAGAGACAGAGGGGAATGGAAATGGGTCTCTACTGGGGAGCTAATAAAATTCTGTCCTGACCCCCATCACCTACCCAGGTGCCCTGACAGAACAGGTATGAGGCCCTGGCTCCAGAGGGTCAGGCAGATGACAGTAAAGAAAAAATTCTGTCTGGAGAGTCTCCCAGTTGGTCAGTCAGACAGATCACAGCCTCAAGTATTAAGAAGAAGGGTAGTGGTAGTAGGTGACTCCCTTCTAAGGGGAACTGAGGGACCTGTACATTGACCAGATCCATTCCACAGGGAAGTGTGCTACCTCTCTGGAGTCCAGGTACTGGATATTACCAGGAGATTCCCTAATGATGAATTAGGGAATTTAGTTCCCTAAATGAACTTGATCTGTTCACCATTGTCTGGGGTACAGTGACTGAGAAATAATAGAGTTCTCAATATTTGGTGAAATCAAATATTGGGCATCAACAAAACTTCCACTCTGGACTTCTGGAGGGCAGACTTTGGCCTGTTCAAGGGACTGATCTGGAGAATACCCTGGGAAACAGCCCTTAAAAACAAAGAAGTCCAGGAAGAATGACATACTTCAAGAAAGAAGTCTTGAAGGCACAGGAACAAACTGTCACTGTGTGCTGAAAGACAAGCTGACAGGGAAGACAGCCAGCCCAGATGGGGAAGGAGCTCTTGAAGGAACTAAGGGAAAAAAAGAGGGTGCATCACTTTGGAAAGAGGGGCTGGCAACTCAGGAACTGTTTAAGAATGATACCAAGTCATGTAGGAAGAAGATTAGAGAGGCAAAAGCCCAATTAGAACTTGAGGAAATCCAACCAACCTTTCTTTCCTAAAATGCCATCCTTGATTAGAGTATAAATGGAACTGGAATGCTGAGTGCTGAGCTCCTGAAGGCCAGGGACACTCACCCTAGTGCCAGGGATGGTTTACTTGGCCTAAACCATTCAAAAGCACCAACACCCCCCTGAGGCCACACATCAGTTTTAGTCTTGGGCCATGTATCTCACTGAAATCTATCTTTCAAACCAACCTCTTCTTCTCTTCCTTCTCATCTTCCTCAGTAGGAAAAGCCTTCCACTGAAAGTGGACTGTGATGTTACTCCTGTTTTCGATAAACATGGTTTTGTGTCTTGACATGGTGATGAAAGTCTTGCCAACGTCCACAGAATTTGTGCTCAACCCGACATCGACATCTACAGCTTCTCCATGGAGCTTTGTGAGAATAATTTCTTCACCTGGAACAAAGCAAAGGGGAGTCTTTTGCTCAGTTGCTCAGCTCACTGGCTGGTGGAAGCACAAGGAACAGAGCAAACCACAGGTCGCAGAAGAAAGTGTCACAGCTTTTAGCTGCATTAGCAGTTCTGTGGATCAGTGCATTTATCCCATCCTGACAGCTCTGTGTGTAGAGCGTGGGGATGTCCTGGGCAGCTCCTTAAACACCTTATTTCTGAGGGTGTTTGTGGAGATTTGGCCCCAAGGTGACAGTATGGACAGAGAGATTGGTCCATGTGCTCCGGTGACCCACCTAGATCACACTGAGGAGCCCTGTTCAGTCCTGGCTTGCCCAGGGTCTCCCTGGGCATCCCATGAGACTCCTGTCTCTCCTGATCCCTTGGATCCCTTGTTGCTGACCAGCAAATATGCCTGGGGGCATGTGGGCAGCAAAAGGAGGCCCAGAGGAACAAGTGAAGTGACAGCCCACAGCAAGAGGTGACACAGGTGAGGAAACACAAGCAGCCTGGCTCTGCAATGTGACAAACCACTACAACATGAACACCATGAAAATCATCATCATTTCCCGGTCCAAACCCACAGCCACATCAGTCTTGAAATATTTTATATTGTTCTGATCTCAAAAACCAAGCTGGAGCATTTCAAATTAAATAAAAAATGGGATAAAAGAAAGATTAATAAGTACAGAGCAGCTTCTTTATGAAGACGGAATGGGATTCCTCAGTCTAGAAATCAAATGGGATGTGAGAGGATGGCAACAGCATGAACGACCTGGGAAATGGGGAGGAGGAAAAATTTGTCTTGACTTGTCACCAGCCAGGAACTCGAGGGCCTGAAAATGTTATTAGACAGAAACTACATACATGTGTAGAGGGCAACATAAAGAAAGGGTCTGTGGCAAGTCAATGGAGAAGCAGCATATGGGACAGAGGTGTGCAAGAAATGCATTGCATTGGAGAGAGTCTGACGCAAACCTCACACCTAACACACAACACTGCCCAGGAATGAAATGAAACTTCACCCAGGCATAGCCACCTGGTAGTGGAGAATTAGGATTCCTCCTTCCTCCACTCAGCATCTCCCAGCAAAAGAGGAGTCAAAAAATCCCTTGTTAGAGGGGGTTTTATCAAGCTCCTAAACACCAAGGAGTTCTCAGTTTGCTTTGGGGTAAATCTGGAACAGGGAGGTACCTCTAGAGGGAATGGAGGGAGATGAGACAAGAGGGAGCCATGGTGGAGAATTGTCCTGTGCCTGTTTAGGGCCCAGCACTCACCTGTTTTGCAGCACAGGGACCCGGAATGGTCACCTTTGGTCAGCGGGTGAAATCCCACTGTCACCTGCACGGTGCCACCAGCGCCCAGAGTTCCTGTGGCCGGCACCACGGAGAAAGGACTGCAACACAGAGAGAGGGATCAGGGCTGGGGGACACCTGGCCATGAGATTCCTTCTGCACTGCAGCTCACTGCAGCTCCCTGGGGCAAGCAGGGAGCAAGCAAACCAAGCACAGCCAGCAGAAGACAGCCAGAAAAGACAGTGTCAGAAACAGCCACTGACCCACCACTGAGGAGATCCAGCACTCACAAGATCCTGCAGGATAAAATTACTTCATGTCCCCCATACTCTGCATCCAGCCCTCTGCAATGACACTCAAGGGTCCAACTGCCAGAAATCCCAGCAGAGAATGGTTTGTGACAAGCACAGAGCGGGTTCAGAGCTATCCACATGCACAACTTGATACTGACTACCTCAGGAATTTCTCTTTTCCTGCTGCCTATAAACCTCATCTGAAGAGATGCAAATGTTAGGGCACTATGAGTCCTGTGCGATTACAGCCTAGGAATCAGACAGGGAGAAGGAACTTTTCCTTGAAGACCAAGGAATAATTACTGTTGAATTTGCAGTGTGGTTCTTTGGTTTATTTTACCTTGAAAATATGCTCATTAAGCCTAAAAAGGGCATATTTTATCAGCATTTCAATGAAAGCTGCTCTAAGAAAAGGAGGACTCAAAATTCTGAAAGAGTGCAAATAGAGTGCAGATTGTGGGAGGATGGATTGTAAGAGAATAGAGATAGTGCAGAAGGCAGGCAATCTTGCCCCTGAGGAGTTGCAGCTGTACTAATTACCAAAGAGTAAGAACAGCATTGCCCTTAATAGGTCATCACTGTGTCCAATAAGGATGGTGCAATGAGGGTGGGTGTTATAAAAGAGTTGATTAGCTGGTTGAGGGGAGAGTTGGAGTTTGTCAGCTGTGCTGTGAAGAATAAGGGTCAAGCAGCTGTGTTAGGGACAGTAAGGGTTAGTATGTGCTGTGAGGGACAGGAAGGGGTCAGCTGGCCATGAGGAAGAAAGAGAAAAGGAGTCAGTGTTGCGAGGAGCTGCCTGTGAGAACTCACAGAGAGAAGGTATGAAAGTTTTACAGTGGGATGATAAACTGATGATGACAGTCTGTTCCCATCCACCATCGATTGGTGCCAAGCACCAACACCACCAGCAGATTAGAGCAATACAGCGACATGGAAACAAGACCCAAAAGGAGGATGCCATTTACAGTCTGAAGGATCCAATCCCAGCTAAATGAAGCACCATTAGCAGGAGCACGTCAAGGAAGCAGAACAGGAGGTTTCTGTGTATTTACCAGTAATGCAGTCTGGGACTCTGGGTTGTCGTGCAGGCTGGTAATTGTTTGCTTGGCCCACCAGACAAACTCTGTGCAATGTGTTGGAAAGAATTATGCAGGTGTGTTGGTGCACTTTGGATTTACCAGGAGCAATCAGGATTGGTCACCAGGTAAAGAGCTCTTGCCTGACAAACACAAGACTCTGTGCTTTGATGCTCAGGGACAGCCCAGGTGAAATGTGCTTCTGACCAGCAGCTGCTGGGCTTTGTGCTCTTCTACAGCCCCACTGAGGAAACAAAAGTTCCTGGCCTTGGTGCTTTGCTGGTGGACAATCTGTCACTTCAAAGTGTGTTCTAGGGAATTTGGTGATGAACGCATCACACACAAAAACAAAGAGAAAATCTGGCAAGCTGAACTTTGTTCGTGTCAGTAGTGACAGCTGATGAACTTGCTTGATCCTCATTAAGGATCTCTTGCTGCAATGATGGGCTGACCTGTTCCCATTCCCATTGGGAGAACATCACTGCTGGCTGGTGGAGAAGCCTTGGGCCAGCAATGTTTATGTGCTGGACGTGAGACTTTGGAGGGAGGGGAGGAAAGACAAGGCCCCAGCAGCCCCAGAGCCAGATCAGTGCACGTGCTCCTGCATCTGCCCCGGGGCTGATGCCAGCCCTGCTGCAACTCTCTGCTGGGGCTGGGGGGGAGCAGTGCCTGCTGGGGGCAAGGCACAGGATTCTTCCCTTAGTCTTTTACCAGAAACTTCATCAGAACAGAGAAGCTGCCAGTTAGGGGAATCCCTGGCCAGGCTTCAGCACTACCTTCCATTCCATTCCCTTTCCACTGCTATCCCATGTTACATGCTCCTGTCCTCAGATGGCAGGATGGAAATAACATTTCTGGGGGTGACTTCAGGGCTTGCCTGAGAAAGAAGGTGTCTCCTTATTTTCAAATTATCAGAAGAAGAAGATCCAGCCAAGTCCAGGACTCAGCTGTCAGGACTGAAAAATTGAGTGCAAATCAGCCCCTGCATCTCCTATATCCCTGGGCTGTACCCACCGGACTCCTCTGTTCCTGCTGTAACAGTCATCTCCCACACAGACCTGGCTCCCCAAGAGCCAAGGACACAAGCTCTACTCCTCTGAATTTCAGCCAACAGCATGAAGCTGATCCCTGAGCCCACAGATAGAAGAGCTGTGAAGGAGACATCCCTGACACTGTAATAACCAAATGAAAACCACTGCCAAGAGATGGGGCTGGCAAGCTAAATTTTGGGCTTTTATCTGTTGTGAGCTGCTCCTTAAGACAGTTCTCATCCTCTTAGATCCATCCTCACTACTGCACCTGACAGGCAGAAAAGATAAGGTATGGAGGGGGTTTTAATAGGTTGTTTTCTACTGCTTTTTAACTGGATCCATTGGTATGTTTGTTGCCTTGTATGGCATCTAAAGACAGGTCCAGATCTCCCAATGTCACCTTGCAATCCCCAGACACTGCTCTTGCTTTGAGCAGTGTGTTTGCTCAGATGATTTCCAGAGGTCCCCTCCAGCAGAAGTTATTCTATGCTTTTATCTTCTAAATCAGCCCAATTGCTTTTCACATATTCACTAAATGTCTCCTATTTCCTTGAGACCTGTGCAGGTACCTATGGGCATGTGGTACATTGAGAGGCATTGGAGGAGCTTTACTTTCATGAAAGTTCCCAATGAAAAATGCATGATCTTTTGGCAAACATTTAACACAACACAAAAAGAGAAAACAGCAGAAACACAGGAACCTCAAAGTACTTAAAAAGAAATCTCAATGAAAGGGCACAACCTTATTCAGAGATTTAAATAATCTGTTTGAAATTTTGAACTGTCTTTCAAAGGTTCATCATGGAACAGAAGAGGTGACTGATACCCTCAGCTGACAGGGGAAATTAGATCAGCTTTAAGTAACAGGAACTGCACTGGCTGCCTGCAGCACAGCTCATGTTGTGTTAGCTCATGTTGGGCATCTCATGAGAGGACCACAGGAAAGCCACATGCTTTTGTCCTCCCAGAGAATGGGTCTGACAGTGCTGAGGAAGCATTTCAGAAGCTGCTTGTGCTCAGGAGGGTGCAAGCCAGCTACCAACATGTTCCAGCACCCTCCAGGAAATCTGGGACAGAGAAAGCTCAAAGGCCACGGAAAGCAAGAGCAGATGCCATCCATCCTGCTCACTTCCAGCCAGGCTGCAAGACAGCAGCTGCAATGCTCTGGTTCCTTTTGCTGCTCTTTCCTAACTCTGTTACCACCCAAAGGTGTTTTGCACAAGGATAGATGAGCTGCCTCACCTCTGGGTGCTCAGCTGGTAACGAGCTTCCAGGTTACCAGTGTTGCGGACCAGCAGAGTCCTCTGGGTGCTGCACTTGACTGGACACACCGAGAAGTCCAGCTGGGCAGGGAAGTCCAGGACAGCTTGAGTACCAATGGCCCGAATGGGCACAAGTATCCTTTCCCTTGCAGTGATGCAGATGAGCTTGTGGGAATAATTCTGCAGGAAAAGACACTGGCTCAGCACAGGACATTTAGTGCCATCCCCATGGCAGAAGAAAAAACATTTCCTAAAACCCTCCAAGGACATCAATTTACCTATTCCACCCTAAAATGAACAAGAAGTTCTACTAATATGTCACATTTTAAAGACACCGATGCACTTTGCAAAGCCTGTCTCTGTGGCATTCAGCTCGTGTGTCACTTGGGTCATACAAAGAACTACCCTAGGCCACCATAATTTTTACTCAAAATTTTAATGATGCGAAATAGTTCCTAAGTCCCTTCTAAGGAACATGGAGCTAGGGAACACAGGACATTCCTCTTTAGGTTTCTATATTCCCACTGTTTGATAATAGGATAAAGTGTTCAACTGACTCTAAGCAGCAAAAGAAAGATGAGAAAACAGCTGCACCCAAAGAGATCCTGCACCTCTGGCCTGGTGCAGAAACATCAGTTGGCTCAGAACTCCCCTCTAACTTTGCCTCTCCAACCAAGTCAGGAGAAGAAGAGTGCCAAGAGGCAGCAGGATGCTGTTGGAAAGGGCCTCTCCTTGCTTCCCTGCAAGGCTTCCTCCCTTCCATGCAACGTCCTAAATCCTTCCATATGAACAAGCCTCCAGATCCCAGCACTGAGATCAGACTTGCCAGGGCCTCAGCACTGCTGTTCAAACCTCCCCACAAAGCACCTTTGGCATGGAATGGGTGCCAGCTGACAGAGCAAGCACAATGACAGGCATGAAGACAGAGCCCCAGCAGTGTCACTGCCACGGGCTCTGGGCTCACAGCTCTGCCTGCAGCTTGTACCTGCCCTGCACGAGCTCCTTCAGGCAGGTGTCCCAGTCCCCTGCAGCTCAGCAACCTCCTGCTGACCAAGGGCACCCAGAGCCCAGGGTGCCTGTGCCAGGCTGGGCTCACGGGCACAGCACATCCTCTGCCCTGGCACTGCAGCTGTATCACAGTCAGCTGCGCTCTGGGACAGCACAGCTGCAAGGCTGCAGAACAGAGGGGGTGGAAAAGCACCGTCTTTGCTCCAGCCCAGGGGGAGGCAGGGAAGCTGGTACCAGTCAGCAAGGAGGAAAGCTCTCTGACCTCTCTGTTCCTCTGGTGTTTTCCATAATAATTAAACCCCTTCCACTGTACCTAGAGATGGCCCAACGTCTATCAACAGTCTTCTGTCATTTCCATCCTGTTCCCTGTGCATCTTCCCTTGGCAATGCTCAGGGATGTGCAGAGAGGGGAAGCAGAGCCTGTCAGGCTTGGCTGCAGTGCCTGCCAGCACGGGCCAAGGTGTGACTGGCTGCTGCAGGCTGCCTGCCCACAGCCTGGAGTCAAGCTCACAGCGTGCAATGGGCTGGAGCCAGAGTGCAGGGAAATCACTCTGTGCTTTGGCTCCTCCAGTCTCACCTTGTTCTCGTCGGGGGTGAAGCGGATGCGCACAGGGACAGATGCGCCCGGCAGCACCACACGGTACGCGTCGTTGGAGCACATGAGCTGGAAGTAAGGTGAGCTCTCCATGGAGACTTTCACCATCTGAGGAAACTGCAGCAAAGACATGAAATGATGATTTTGCCACTTGTGGAAACAGGACGAAAGGAGACCTGTCTGTGCCCTGGTGTCATCCCTCCTTGGCCCCTTTTCCAAAGCACTCTCAGCTCTGCAGACACAGGCACATCTTTCACAAGGCTGAACTGGAATCCCTTCTGTCTGCCTCCAGCATTTTGGCCAGGAGCAGTTGGGCAGTGCCTGGTGGGAAGGAAGGGCTGAGCAGGTCAGCACCAGCAGGATGGAGACAGAGCACCTGAACCAAGTCATCTGCATACTCAACAAAGCCAAAAAACCTGGGGGCTTCTGCCTGCACACAGCCATGCAGTTGTCATGTTCCAGAGGGGAATTGTGCTTCCTGAAAGCAAAACAGCACATTATCCTGGGGGAAGGAAGAAATTCCCTTCTTCAGCTTTGGGTAGGGTCGTTGTGGGGATACAGTCAGGCAGGCAGACCGGCCAGAGAGGCGACAAAACACTGTGGCCTTACTGGGAATAAAAGAAAATCTGGAAGGCAAAAGAAGGAACACAGCAAGACAATCCCTAAAACAAGGAGATGACAAAGAGAATTGAAATGGGCAGTAAAGCAGCAAGGAAGAATCATAAAACCATGAGAGCAATCAGCTTGCCAAAAGTGACAGAAACACAGACAGGCTGTGCCTATTGACTATGGGCTTCAAAGGCCTTTTCTGCCTGGAGAAACATGAACAGCACTGACTGACTGTGTGCTTCCAGTACTGAAAGCCAATCTTGGCTCTCCAGGCCTTCTTGCTGCCTGTGCAGGCAAGCTGGGCTGCTGGGCATTCCTGCCTGCAGCCAGCAAGCCAGGTTCTGGGATACACAGCCTGGCAAGCCAGGTTCTGGGATACACAGACACAGCAAACATGCATTTTCTAGAACACTGATATCAACCCCTGAGCACCAAAATGCTCTCCAAAAGTCTAAACCAGATGGTTTTTGACTCCCTCCTGTCCCTTCTCACCAGCCCACTCTTGGCACAAGCCTCATTTGAGAAAATGTTTCCCTGACTGAAATTCAAATGGTTGCAGTTTTCCTCTTTACACTGGAACACAACTGCTGACATTTTTCAACTTTTTCTATCTCAGCTGTCTTGGGAAACTACAAAACAATCACAGTTACTTCAAGTGAAGGTGAAAACCCCCAGAAGCACATGGCTTTGGATGTGCTGTGGTTCTCCACAGGGAAAGCAGAGCACCGTGTTTCTTTGGAAAAGCTGAGCAGAACTGGATGAAGCTGAGCAGGAGCCTGAAGTGGCACCTAAAGGCCTCTCACTGCTTCTGCTCCATCAGCCTGATTGCAGGGCTCTTTCAGAACATGTTTCCTGCAGTGCCAATGCCATTGATGAGAAGTGATTCCAGCACAAAGTGCAGAAGACTCAGCCCGAGCTTTGACTGTCAGCTGCACAAAGGGAGCCAAACTGGCTGAGAGAGGCAGAGATTCCTACCAGGAGCCAAGATTAACCAAGGAGACACAGGGTGTGATATAGACTTGAGGCAAAGCATGAGAGCAGGTAAGAACTCTAGAGCCCTCAACATTCCTGTCAATCCAGAGCTTGCAAGAGAAGGAAACTCCTTTGGGCTAGATACCATCAACGCATGGCCAAAATCATAGGACAATTCCCAGCACAGGAAGATTCCCACCATCCTGCAGAACAAAGGTGCTGAGACATTTTCTTCTGCATGTGCTGCAGCAGATAACTTGCTTTACTGTACACTATGGAAATTACACCACTGTTCTCTTCCAGCACAGTATTAAAGTTCCGGGTGCCAGCACTTACCTTGTTGTTATTAATGAGAGTCAGCACCATTTCAGAGACCTCATGAGGGATGAAGTTTTGAAATACCATCTCTGGCGGGGAAACCCCAAGCGAGCTCTGTTTTGGGGGACCTGACAACAACTGGAGAGGAAAGGGAGAGCATGGAGAGGTTCAGCTGCTGGGAGGAAGGTTCATGAAGGATCCCTTACACCGATCCCCAGTAAAGTACAGACTCTGGGGGAGCACATCTGCCCAGCCCACACCGGGCAAACAGTGGCTCACCCACCTCTGCTCTGAGCCGATTGAGAACTGCTTGATCAGCTTCGAGCAGGCTCAAGCCAAGCTGCTCTTTCAGCATGTATCTCTCCAGGTTTCTTTCTCCACAATGCCAGACAGCACTTACCTTAAGCACAGCCCTGTGCCCATGTGGTCACAGAGCTTGGGGGCACTGACTGAGCACTCATGGAGTAAGTAAAACCCATGAATTTACAGGAGACTCCATGGGAAACAATTCTGGGATGACCTTTACTCTGAGACAGGGAAACTGAGGCCCACACAACTGCAAACACCTTTTTTGCTCTAGAACTTAGACATCAGTAGGAAGAGAACAGTACCAGAGGAGGTGTGAGAGATGAGGTGATATTTTGCTGAAGCCAAAAGGTTATTAAGCAAAAGAATGGAATTTGTTGGTTCTGTGTGTTGTTTGTGGTTTGGATTTGTTCAGGCTGGTTTGTTGGGTGTCGCAGTGAGAGGGACGGGGTTGAACACCTGACCAAAAGGGAGTAGGACGAGAGGGGAGGGGACAGAAAAGTTGGTGGTCACTAGAGAATGGAAGCTCCTGAGTACCCATCCAATGGGAAAGGAGACAGGGACTACCCCAGCCAGGTATAAAGGGCACAGAAAGATTGCCATTTTCTCAGAGGGTGTGTGTGTGCTTGGCTCTCCAAGAGGGAGACACACCCAGCTCAGCTAAATAGTTACTAATAAACTGTTTTCTTTTGCTTCAATGATTTTGTCCCCTTTCATTGTACTTAAAAATTAGAGTGTTTCAAACACAGGGAAAGGCAAAAATAAAAAGACAAGTGAGGTGAATGCTGAATGAGGATAAGGTTCAGTTGTTTTCTTAGCAACTTGGGTCAAAGTAGAGTTGGTATCTCCTTTTATTCATGAGCTTTAAATGGGTGCTTTCTTGGAATTATTGCAATCTTATTTGATACCATTGTAGAGGCACATCTGGAATGACATGACAACAGCAGCAAAAGCTTCTGGAGCAGAGACATTGCTTTGAGAAAACTCTCCCCTGCTTTGTCTGCCTGCTCCAGCCACACTGCTGTCACTGCAGGGACACCAGCAGGTCTCCTGTGGGACTTCACAGCAGACACATTCTGCTGAAGGGAGTGCCTGCAGCACACTGTCCCTTAGTTGTGCCCTTCCCTGAAGTGCTCCCAACGCCCCTCTCCAGGGCAATCCTTAACCAGTGTGTTACACGTCTCGTGCTGCCAATTTCCTGCGTGTTATGTGTCTCTTGCTGCCAATTTCCTGCTCAACAGCCCACCTCCGTCCCCCACACCTTTGGACTGTGCTTTATACTGAGCCAGTCCTGCCAGAAAAGCAGCTTTAAACACACCTCTAAGCAGGCACTGATCCAGACAAAGCACATCCATTCCTCTCTGCCCAGGGCCAGTCCCCTCTACACCTGGCAGCCTGCAAAGTCTAACACCCCATCCAGGTCCCAACACATTGTTCCAAATCAAAGTATTAATGCAATTAATTCATTTTGTTAAATCCAAAGTAATTCCTGCAGGTCCTCGGCCTTCAAAGGCCAACGCTGCCACTCTGGAGGGAATCCTGTGACCCCGAGCATTTGATGGTGACCACACCAAAGCAAGAAGAGGCTCTCTCAGCAGGAGAATGGCAAATGGCAATTTTGTCCCTTTGTGTCCCCAGCCTTCTCCTGTTAGCAATGGCAGCTACGCTCCAGCACACCCCAGCAGCCTCAGCAGAGATTATTTGTTTTGCTTAGTGCAGATCAGGACTCTCAGCAGTTTGCAATGACAACAGGCCCTGGACACTGAGGTATTTTCCTGGAGGCAAGCCTGTCACAAGCACATACCCTCCTCAAACTTTATGATAAACAGAAAGGAAAAGAGCAGGAAAAGGCTACCTTTTGACGAGTCTCACTTGGGTCTTGAAGTGGGCCAATTCTGGGCAGCATACTCTTCCCAGTGCTGGCCTCCTTCTTTGTGCCGAGAAGCTTCTCCCTCAGGAACTTAGAGGGAAGCAGCTGAAAGACAAAAATACACCAGCTAGAGCCTCAGAGATGTGCTTGTTCAGAAAGGCTTTTCTTGAACAAGTGGCACTGGTGAATAACTTGTGATCACAGCCACTAGGACAGTTCTGGAAGCCCTGGAAGTTTCCTGCTGACATCCTTAGCATCAGTAAATTAATAATACAGAGTGCAATACACACACTCCAACCAAATGGCTCTGTCCCATCAGTCTCTCCATGATTGGATGGGACATGGTTGGGGATTTCTGCTCTTTGAACATTTGTTTCCTCTTGTGTTCCACTGGATTGAGGCAGTGACCTTTCCAGAGAGTGGGGAGGAGCTCTCAGAACTGCCTGAACTCCATCCCTCCACAACACTCAGAATTCACAGTGAGGAGACAGCACTGCTGGCTGAGTCCAACAGACGCAAGAAAACAAAGTTGTACCAAGAGTGAGGTGCACAGAAATGTGTCCAGGTTTTAGTTCTCCCTGTTAATTGTTTTCTCTGTCTGGGCTGACAGAGCCCTCCACAGAAGAAAATGAGGGATCCCCTTTACAGAGCCTCAGCAGTGGGGCATCTTCAGCCAAGTGAGCTCCAGACAGCAAGGGACCCTTGTAGCCCTGGCTCCAGTGCTGCCTGCAGGGCTGGATCTGTGCCCACACAGGAGATGAGAGAGAACAGCTTCTTTGGAAGCTCTTCCAGCTGGGACCAGCCGTGGCTCTCAAGGCTTTGGGCAGAGTTTGAGCTTTCCCCCCACATGCCCAGGTGCCCAATGGCAGGACGGTCAGAGCAGCACAGGTGAGTGCCCATCCTGACAGAAGGAATTCCTGTGGCAAAGGGGAAGAAAAGAAGCCCATGCTGAGGGCTTCAGCTGTCCCTGACACATCCCACAGTGTTCCCTTCCACACCAGGACAGCCCCTAGCAACAGCAACACGGCACAAAGAGATGGGGAGGGGGTCTGCAGCTTCACTGCACGTCTGGACAACAGGGGCAGGGAGAGCAGGGACACCAGGGCAGTTTCCAGTGGGTACTTACAGTAAAAGATTTCAGCATTTCCCGGGTCAAAAGACGAGGTGTTGGTGTCTTCTTTTGCAATCCAGACGCCATGTTGAAGGGAGGATGTCGCAGATGAGCGACAACGCCTCAACAAAACTGGAAGGAACAACAATGGAACTCTGAAAATCCAGAACCCAATTCATGGCAGAGTCAAGGGATATACTGGTGCTAAAAATTTTATATTATTTGAAAGTAGTTGAGTGCTTGTTTGGCATAAGTAGCTAGTGTTTTTCGGCCTCTAGTTGGAGTTTATTTGAACTATATGGCTATGTTGTGCAATTCAAAGATGGATCGTACTGAAACCTGGAGCTAAAAAGCTGAACATTAATAATAGTTGGAACAGACAGAGCTGCAGCTTAAATATTACTTAAAAATGGCTAGAGTGGGCCTCCTCTTCTTTAGGCTAAACCATCTCTTCTCTCTCAGCTGCTCCTCACAGGACTTGTGAGAGACTGGAATGTTATGGCTAATGGCTTAAATTTTGTTATAAAGGACTTTTTGCCCATTCTGACAAAACTGAATCAAGAAGCTGCTACCACTGAAGCCCACCCCTCCCTGAAAATGCCTCCTGACTGGAACTTGGCACTGTGAGGTAAGCCACCTAAGGGAACTTGAGACAAGATAAAGGTGACACTCTTGTCCTGTTATCGCAGGTCTGGGGAGAACTAAACAAGGCTAAAAAAATGTAAAAAGGCTAAAAAAATGTAGAAAAATGTACCCACAACAAAGGCAAACACAGCACCTGTCCTGAAAATCAGCTCTGTCTGCCTTCAGGCTGGGGAAGTCATAGCCACAGACTCATCTGCTGAGGCCAGGTTTGCATACAAACCTCCCATCAACAGAGGGGGAAGGAGGAAATTTTGGGTATGTGGCACAACCTCTGGTAAGGGGCAATGGACACCCATCCTCCCTCAGACAAACTGGCTCAGCTCTAAAACCCCCCAGCCCCAGAAGGCCACATCCAGGGGACATTCCCATCAGGGGCAGCTGAGGGGGTGTCAGAACCCATCAAAGACCTCCAGAGTGCCCCAGAGCCATTCCTGAGGCCTTGCACCAGATGGCTGCATGGCATGCAAGTAACACAACAGATCTGAAAATCCACAACCCAATTCACAGCAGGCTCAAAAGGATATACTGGTGCTAAAGATTTTATATTATTTGAAAGTAGCCAGAGACAGTCTAATTTGCCCCACCCTAGGGAGCTACCTGGGCAGTCCCACCTTGCCCAAATCTGCATTAATCCATTGGAGTCTTATGTTTTGTGAGACCTCACCACAGAGAAGACCAGAAGAGGATTGAATGGTATGCCAGTGAGATCCATGCAATGGTGATACCTTCTACTTTCTATTTAATCTGTCACTCTATATTTCTCTTCCCCTCCCCAACTCCCTTCTCTATTTCTCTCTCTCTCTTCTTCACATTTACTGTTACATAAAATCCAGACTATTGACTTTGGCGTATGGTCTTGTTTGCACTTTAATTCAGGGGCATCTCCCTAATAATTTTAATAACTGGATCATAACAACCCACTGAAACTTGAACAGAACTCATTCACCTTTAAATAATCGCTGCAGGAAAAAAAGGTATAGACTAGTGCATATAGGGAACTCTGCATTTCTTCAGTGGAAAAAAAAAAAGGCATAATCAGTAGACCATATAGACACTGAACTGCTGTGCCAGAAGACTGGCCTTATCCCATCCTGTATTTCCCTTTGGAAATCTCTTTCCGAGCACAGATGTGAAAAAACCAAAAAGTACAACTTCAATCTTTACCTTCAAATGAAATTCAGTACACCCTCGCAGAGACCAAGCTCGCGAGTTCAGAGACCAATGCTCACAGAGACCAATGCTCTGTGAACAAGTAATTTGTCAAATCGCTTGTCAAATCGCTGAATGTAGCCGTTGCACGAGCCCAGGCTGCGAACAGCCCGGAACGCGTTCTGCGGCGACTGAAGCGGCGGCGCCGTCACAGCCGCTGTGGCCGCGCCCGCGGTTCCCCGGCAACCGCGGCACTCGATTGTCGGGGCCGGGCCGGGGGCGGTGACGCCGGGCGGGCCGCGAGCCCCCCTCCTTCCAGCCTTGGCGCACCCCTCGGTCTCCGGGCGGAGGGGGAGGAATCCGCTCCGGGGCGCGGAACGTGACGTGCACGGTGGCAACGCTCCTCGTCGCCAGACCCCCGTCCCCAGCTCCGGGCTGCTCCTTCGCGACGGGAAAAACCCAGGGTCTCAACAGTTGGTGTTCAGCGCATAGTACAAGTGGGAATCAGCGAGCTGCAGGTCTGGACAGTAACAGGTAGCTTCTGGTTCTTAGGGACACACAAAGAGCAGAAGTAATTTCCTCGTGTAATGGTTTATCACCTAATCAGCAGCCAAGAATTAGTGCTCCAGAAGACTGACATTATGACATCCTGTATGTCTCTTTTGCATTCTCTTTCAGAACTCAGATGTGCTAAAAGGAAAAAAAAAACCCAAAAAAAACCAACCTACAATATTTATCAACCTCTATCTATCTTCGAATGAAATGCAAGACTGATTTTCAGTTATATTCCAAACATTGTAATAAAAACACACAAGAACCATAATTGTTGCAAGTTTCCTTGCAGTAAACTTGAGATTCTAATATTCTTTCCAAGTTTATCTGTCATATATAGGTTTATATATTCTAAAGAACTTAGGTTTGTTAAATTACTGCATACACCTCCTGCTGCTGAGAAATAGCACAGATTGACTGTGTCTTCAGCAGAACTGGTTTGTCTTAGTAGAAAGACTTAGAAAGGAAAAACTTTCTGAGTTAACCAGAAGTAAGAAAGTACTTTTGAAAACAAAGGAGGGAAAAAAGACCAACCCTCTTAGTTTATGATGTTTCTAAGTCTACTACTCTGTGCAGCCTAAGGAAGCTGTAATGGAATAAGGGAAGAGAGATCTTAGAGCCATGTTATTCGTAAGTGTGTGGCAAACCTTCACACAGAGTGCCTGCATGGCCGCTTTAAAGACCTGGTGACAGAAGAGCAACATGGGATTGAACTAAGACAGACAAACATCCAATTCAAGTCAAATGACAAGTGATTTCATTTAAAGATGGGGCTGCAGATTGTATGCTGCTCACCATCCTGGGGCTTCAGGATGTCCTGCAGCATGGTTGAGCCATGAGACTTGTGGAGTAGAATTATAAAAAGCACAAACATTTCTTATGCATCTACATTGCATTACCAACTCCATTTAAATCTCTGAAGTAGTCATTAGTGTCAAGAGCATATCCAACCACGAATTTATCTGGAATTTCAAAGCCAGTATCTGTAAGAAAATACAGTTCTTCTTCTCTTCTTTTTATACTTCAGTGGTGTAAGTAGCTTTGAAATGCACAGTTGGTATTCAACACATACTTGAGCTGAGAGTAATAGGCATCATCTCCTTCAGGGTGCTTTCTTAAAATCTGAGCTGTAAATTGATGACAGAGGTTAGAATCTAAACCATTCCCGTGAGTCAGTAATATAATGAAGATGTTAAGAGAATGATTTTTATTAACAAAATAATTGTTTAAAACCTAGTTATGAGTTAGTCCTAGGAGAGGACACAAGGAGTGAGATTTTACTTGGGGGAAAGTAGATGAACTGTGATTCAGTAGGACTTTTCAGTTTGGAAACAAGGCAAGTTTAATAATGTGGAGTCAAAACAAATGCCCTCCAGGGTCAAAGCAAAGCCAAACACAGTTAAGGTTTGATCTGTTTCTGCTATCTAAATTTGTATATCAAATAGCTAAACCTGCACTCAGGCCAACCAGGGATAAAAAACAAGGTGGTCATGAGGTCTCAGGATAGCATAGCTGGTCATTAGCTGTTTATGTAGTTTCTCCCCATTTCTCTTGACCTTCATGAAAGTTATGTGCCAGCTGTCAGATGTGCTGCCTGAATTGAAGTTGCCGGACTGATTTGGAAAATACAGAAAAAAAAAAAAAAAAAAACCAAGAAAACCACTTACAGTCTGGTCTGTTTCCTGGACTCTGACATGTCCTTTTAACGAGCAAGCTGTAAGGCAGAGCAGAGAAGGTTGGTTTTTAAAATGCCTTGCCCTAACCTCTAGACTCCCATTCTGCCACACCTCCCCATAAGTGTCTGAAATCATTCACTTAAAACAGTGAGGTTATTGCACAGAAAGGAGCAGTGTTCAGCCTTGAAGTGGAGGGAGAAGCAAAGGCTCTGATCTTTCTGTCCAAGTGGCTCGACTTTGTATTCAGTTCCCTTCAATCCCGTGTCTGAGATCTTCGCCCTTCCATGCAGCAATGCCTCAGCACACTCAAATAGCACAGAGGGGGAAGGCACGTCCAAGTAGCCAGTAATGAATTTAGTGGGGAGGGAGGGAGAAAAGGACCGTTTCTTCTGCAAAATCTATTTTTGCTTTGCCTGTGCACTTCAGAATAAACTAAGAACCTCCTGGACAGTCACTAGAAGGACTGTCTGGATAACTGATGCTTAAAGCAACTGTTTTTATAGAGCATTATGGTTGCTTGACGGACACAGGGATATTCCACACAATTTCTTTAGAGATCTACTAGAAGCAGATCTAGAATGCTACTTGAAGTCATCTTCCCAGGGCTGACAGACTCTCACATTCTGAAAACCTCTATGGTTGAGGGTATTAAGAAATCTTCAGAGTGCTGTCATTCTAGTATTGAGGCAACTGAGGTGGTGTTAGAAAACCTATGGAAAGAAATGAATTTCCTTCAAACATAAAGTAAGAAACAGGGAACGCATCAGACTTCATGGACTACATGGAAAGAGCCATAAAAGCTTTTTTTATTAATTTGAGCAGTGAAGATGGTAGTGCCCAGATAAATTTCCCACTTTAAGAAACACTTAATTTTTCAGCAGCTGGGTAAGGATTACTTCCTGCATTTGCTTCCTCCCACTCCAAACTTCAAGCCAAACAAGCACCTATCAGCATACATTGCCTACTGACCCAAATGATTTGAAGATGTCAGTTAGGGGCTTTATCCTTGTACCTTACAGGGATATACCTTTTACTATCCTTGGTTTCTTGTCTTTTATTTTTGAAAGTAGAGCTTTCATTGTTCTACCAGTCTCAATATTGTCCTGAAAGAGATAAAACAGTAATTATTATAACAATCCTTCAAGTTGGAAAGGAAAACCAGACTGTCAGTGGATTAAATGAGAGCATACCAACCTGGCAGCACAGTAACATACTTAATTATTATATGTAGAATGTATTATTTTGAAAAGAAGGGAGAAAAAAAAATCTGTGTCATTCCACAACTCCTTCAGTCATTACGTACCTCTACTACTAACACATTCTGAAGGAAGGGAAAGGGAAAAGCAAAGGGAAAAGGAAAAGACTTAAACTGCAATTTGCAGAAAATTACACAGGCAAGAAAAGCACAGTAAAACCCTCAGTTAAAGAAAATTGCACTGATTTTCAAAGGAGATTGTTGCTTGAACTACTGACTTTATTTTGGTGCTTTCCAAAGAGTCTTTCTGTTAGTATTTATGAAAGCTTAAAATGTGGTGATAAAGGCACCTATGTCAGGGCCAAATATTTCTCCATGTAGAGCACTAGCATTCTAGAGCCCCACTGAATGAGTCAGTTTAATATGGTTCATTTCTGGGCATTCTGGGATAAAATGGGGAATAGGATCTTTGGGAGCAGTCATCACTGATCACTTCAAGTTTCCACTGAGATCAGTGGGAATTATTCAATGTTTCAAAGCCCAGTAATTCAAATCAGTGTTAAGTGGCTGGAAGTATGCAGTATCAAATCCATCTAAAATCCATCTTAATAAAGATGGATTTCCTGGAAAATACACAAGAACAGTTGTTTCTCTTTAAAAGCTGAAGATGCTAATACTCATCTTCCCATTTAGTGCAGACAGTTCCTCTCCAAAAAAAAACTGATTTTTTTTTCCAGAAGAATCATTCTAGAAGGAGAAAGAAGAGATGAAAGTCATATAAAGTATGCCCAAAAGGGTTATCCTTATTTGAAAGGTGTGCTGCTCTTGCTTTTTGCAAGAGGATGGAGTTTGAGCTCTGCCCCTGGCTTTGTCATGTTGAGTGTTCTGCTGTATGTTTATTCCAGTGAATGTATAATATCCACCCGTTGGGGCAGATCAGCAAACCAGTTCCTACAGCTTTACAACCCTGAGCATTTCATGCATCCAAATATTAAAATTATAGGTTTGAATGTCCAGCAATTAAAAATTAACTCAACTTCTTTTTCTATCTCATAGAAAATCTGGGGTTACAATATGCAAGAATACTTCCCACAGTACGGATGCCTCCATTCTCTGCACACCTGCAATTCAGTCTGATCTGCAATACTGATAAAAGTTGCAGGTTGTAGTTTCACACAAATCCAGCGTTTTTTCCTGGGACTTTTGCTCACATGGAAATTATCTAAAGGATTTACTTTCACTTTCTCCTTAAACTCTGGAAAGATGTGGTTAGTTTTATACTGTTTTGGTAAGCAGGCCAACCTCATTGTGCTGTTTTTCAATTGAGTTTATTCTGTGTAAAATTTCTTTTGCTTTCTTCCAGTAGTCTTGCAAACATCTTTTTCTGACTTGCACATCCAATTCTTCTGCATTGTTCACATTTAAAGTGTTATCACATAAATTCAGAGACAACTGTTCAGCTTTATAAAATATAAAACATTAACATTTTATCAAATAACATTTAAAATATTTATTATAATTAGTATGCTGAGGGACAGCCCAAATAATTTAATGCAAAATAACAATTTTTATAAAACTTAGATTTATACATAAATGTCAACACACTTGAAATATACTCTGCAGTTACAAGAGGTGAGCTTGCAACTATAGTTCCTATAAATTATTTTCACAATGATGCTGTTTGAAAAATTAAGCTTTTTCATTGAATTAATTCTGGGTTCTTCACCAGTATGAGTCTCTGCCTTTTTAAAAAAACAATTCCAAATTAATGGACACTACAAATCTCGACACCTCCTCAATCTTACACAAACCTCTCAGTTCTGCTTGCAGCACAGAAATGTAGACACCTGTTTGTTTTTCCTAATTAGCAGCTGCACACCCTCCACATGCTAGAGATTAGAGGACAAGGTCTCTGTGTTTCATGGGAGGGATTGTACACATAAGTAATAAAAAACTAAAACAGGGGACCCAAAAATACATCCTATTATAGAATAAAAAGATCAAGATTTCTTAATATTAGAAATTAATGTAGACACCGTGATTTCAGGCTTGATTATCTCCTGGTTTATTCTCTCCCTCTAGTGGTACATCCCCAGGAAGAGAGTATCCACTGGGTGTTAAATGACAATGTTTGTATTTTCCACACCATTAAGAGATGGGAAAGCTTTAAGAACTGGCCCTACAGAGAGAGGTTTCACAAATGCATATTTGTAACACTGTTGGAATTTTTACTTCCCTTTTTTCTGCCTAAGTCAGTTCTTGATGACAATTGAGCAGCTTTCTGTGCAGAAAACAAACATCTTTTGGAGTACACAGAATTACAAAGCTGCCACAGTTAAAATCACTTGGGGAATCATCAGAACACGGAGATGGAAACAATCCCTCTCATTTTTAAAGCAGTCACAGCAAACTTACTCATTTGTTTGCAGTTCTGCAGCACAAAAGTAGCAGCTTTGACGAGTTCCTCGTCCTGAGATTCTGTCAATACCTGAATCATGAGTGGCAGACCATTGTTCTGAAGCAGCTCACACTGGTTCTCTTCTAGAACAAGACAAGGTAAAGGTTTGGTTTCAGCCCCACACACCTTCACCTTACAGTCATTTTAGGGGCCTACACTGGCAGCCATCTGCAAGTTTCTGTAGAAAGAGAGATTTTCACTCCAGACCCGAGCCTGCTGCAGTGACTGCAGGAGAGCTTTACATCCCACAGGATGATTTGACCAGAACTCAGATTGCTGTAAGAAAACTGAAGGATGACTGAGACAAATTATACAACGGAGTTCCAAACTCATTCAATTGTGGCCTAAAACATTTGAATAATGACTCCTGTATTTCTTCTCCTTCATTACCTGCTCTTGGAGTAGATATGTGACATTTCTGCGAGGTCTGAGATGCAGAAATATCAAAATCTCAAGGTTTATAATTAGCAAAATAAAATTAGTAGTTTAATCCTGGTCTAGCCAGTCTGTTCCTCCTCATTTATTATGTAATTAGCTGAATTTTTATTGTGATCTCATTCACATATGGATTCATATAACTGATAACTTGCTAAACATAGTTCTTTCTTCTTGAAACTTAATAAAAAAAAGAAAACGTTTTAACATTTTTGACAGTGCTGACAT
>NC_066325.1:3523776-3544052 GCF_022539315.1 Serinus canaria
CTGCTGAGAGTCAGGCTCTCCTTCTGTTCATGAGAGCACATGGCAGGGGAAAGTGGCTCACAGCAAGAGTGGTGAGGGCAAGATCTTATGAGGAGAAAGCAGCCCTTAATGTGGCTGGTCAGCTCTAGTTTTTCTCCTTCCCTCTGCTTCCCATTTTGAGCTTTAACGTTCTCAGACTTAAACCAAAAGTCGTTGTTGCTGCAGCAGAATTCCATCCTGCTGTGCTGCTGTGGGTGTCAGTTGAATGCCAAGAGAGATGCAGCTCCCTGGTGCTGTTCCCTGTCCCAGGCAGAGCCATACAGTCAGTGCCTGGGCAGCCATTTTCTAAAGCAAGAGGAACTTGTCAAGCAAGGGGACAGTCAGTGCATGGAACTGTGGAGTGAAGGACCAAGGGAGCTGTAGGACCTGGGAGGGGGTGATCAGCCACTCTGGGGGGCAGCTGGGGCAAAGAGCTGAGTTCTCAGGCAGGGCAACAGCACCATGGGAGAGAAGGGAGTCATTTTTCCTGAGACACTGGAGCTCTGTGTTCCTTGAGCCTTAGTGAGCACTGACCCTTGTTGGGAAGGCTCCCCCAGAGCTTATGGATCACTGGACTGTTACAGGAGTCCTTGCAAGCCTTCTTGGGCAAAGGAGGGGCTGAGGCAGCTGTGGCACAAAGTGCTCTGCCTGGGGCACTTGGCAGCCTCTGGTGCTGCCTCTCAGGGTTTGCCCCTCCTTGACAAGACCTGTTTGAGTGGGAAAACTTAGAAGGCAATTTATCACTGAGGGCTGTTAAATGTCCATTTGATAGTGACCAGTGTTCTGCTCCATTTCACAGTCTTGGGGGTAATGTTCTCCATTCTCCCAGTATCTCTGATTCCCTTGGGGTCATCTCTTTGCCCAGATGTGTCGTTCCTGAGCTGCGAGTGTACCCTGAAATCCTGCTCTACGATGAGTGCCACCTGAAGGTGCCATACGAGAGGAAGTTCCTCGTTGTAATAACACCGACCTTCCTGGCTGCTATGGGCTTATTCCCCAGGTTTGGCATCACATCCACTTCCTCCTGTCAAATATTATTGAGGAGATTATTGGGGCAAGAAAGGGTTTGGATAAGGCCTTGCTGGTTTTTATTCAATCTTAAAGATCTGCTGAGAACAGGATCCTACCTGATGTAAACTTTAGGAGGCAGTTTAACCTCCTGAGGAAACAGTTATTGTTCAGTCCTCAGGGTATTTTCTTGTGGGAGATCTTAGAGGGTTGTGAAAAGCTGCTGCATCCACAGACACCAGTGCCTGTGCTGGCAGCCTCCTTGCAGCATCCCCTGGGAGTGCTTAAGCCTACAATTTTTGCATCTTGTTCGTGCCTTTTACCTTTGTCCTGGGGATTTTTAAACATGAGTAATTTGCTGTTGCAGTGGATGTTAAGGAGTTTAAGGTTTCTTCAGAGGTCCCTCTAAAGTTGTATTTGATTCTGTCCCTTCCAGAAACGCAAGGAGAACTCTCCTGTATTCTACTCCAGCCCCAAGCCCTGTGGGATTGTTCAGCCTCACAGCTTTGCAGAGATCCCAGTTATAATCGAAGTGCAGGCGCTGGGCGAGCATCGCACCAATGTTCTCATTGGTGTGTTTGGGGATGAGAGAAACCCCCTGGTGAGTGCAAGGGGAGCTGTGTGCCTGTGGGCAACTGCTCCTGGCAGGGAGCACAGGGACAGGAATTCTGCTGGGGAAAACAAGCACAGACTGCTGTGGAGGACAGGAGGGATGGGTGGCACAAAGAGCTCATGCCTCATAGGTGGTAATCTCAGTGTCTGACACAGAAGGTAGTTCATCTAAGATGGAATTAAGGATTATTTTAGTTAATTAATCTTTAATGCTATTAATTTTGGAAACATCTGTTTTAAAAGTCTTGTCATCTCTCTGAGCACAAAAAGGAAGTCAGAAGATTTCTGGGAACCTTGAGCTTTCTGTAAAAGAAAGGAAAGCTGGCATTTGAAGAGTAGTTGGAGAAAGATTTAAACTTATTATTAAAACATTGGAAATGAGGATGCTAAATTCCCTGGATGGCACCAAACATCTGAACCTGGGCCATTGTGGCACTGCATGTAAACCAGTCACCAGGAAGGACAGGCAATGCAAGCTGTGCCAGGACAGGCAGTGCAAGCTGAAGTTTGACAAAACAGTTGCTTTCAACCATCAGTCTGCTTACCCTAAAGAGGAGGGTTTCTCCGCACCAGAATAACCAGTTGTTTAACTGTTGGCCTCATCTTAACTAGAAATTCCTTGCAAAGCTTTTAGCTTTGGGCCAATAATTTGTTGTTGGAATGTTTCTTATACCTTAATCCTTTTTCATTTGGAGGTGCATATAAATTTTTTATTTTATTTCCCCAAAAGCCTAGCATTTCAGTTGGAGAGTGGAAGCAGTCCCTAAAGAAATAACTTGAGTGGGGTTGAGCTATTAAAGTTTTTTTAGCTTTCCCTGTTGTGGTATGATTTGGGGTTTTTTTGAAATCTTTCTTGCCTGCTTCCTGGAACAGAGAGTAGAATTACAGAGCTCTGGAAAGCTGGCAGAAATCTACCCAAGTCCAAGGCTGATAGAGTTTGGCAAGATCCCAGCACTTCAGCCTACTTCACGCAGCTTTACCCTCTTCAACAAAGGTCTCGTCCCTGCAGACTTCAGGATGGAGGTCGTAAGTATCTGTGGGGCTGTTTTCCAGGGAAATGGACTGGTCGGTAGCAGCCATGACTTGGTTTTCATATGCAAGATTTCCATCTGAGCAAGGCAAGAGGAACCTGGCTCTGGAGTGGTTTTAGCTGGGGCACCCCTCAGTGAAGTCAGGTGCAGAGATGTTGGAGCAGAAATGAATCGGGGTTGTGTTGACAAGTTCTCCCTTAATTTAACGGAAGGTCTTTAGCTTTGTGTGTCACATTTTTGGAGCTCTGCAATCAAGAGAAACCTGTGGTCCTTTGCTGCCCAGAGCATGGATTTCACTGTGGCTTCCTTGTCCATCTGCATTTGCTTCATGCCAAACTGCTGTTAATAGTAGAGAGCAGGGTGTGAGGTCTGTCCTCAGACTGCTCGTGGGGAGGCAATTTTCACACCTCCTGTGGGTCAAGCCAGCTGGGCTGTCCACGCAAAGACAAGTGTGGGGGTTGTGCACTCCCCCAGCCTGGGATCTCTGTGCTATTGAAGAGCATCTTTGGGGACCAGCTGCAGAGAAAGGCTGCCTAATACGTGGGGGCTGTATAGGGCAGAAGGAGCTGGGGCTGCTCCCCTGGCAGGGGGAGCAGGGCTGGTGCAGCCAGGAAGGGCTGGGCCTGGGACTGGGTGGGATGTCTGCTGGAGGGGGAGATCTATGAGGGGCTTGAGGTTTGTTCTTCTTCGTGCTGGGTGTGTTGAACTTGTGGAGCTGGTTAAAACCTGATACTAAGGACTTGTTTGTGTCTGTGGGTAAAGCATCAGGCCATGTGGAGAGTCCAGCCACAGCCTCCTGAGCCAAGGAGGAGGGGTGTGAATTTCCTCTTGCTGCTTTTCCAGCTGTTTGGGAGATAAATGTAACCCTTAAGTGAGGGGTTTTTCCAGGAGAGCTTTTCCTGACTCCACAGTGGAGTTCTGCTTTCAGCCTCTGCAGGGAGCAGTGCACCTTGGCTGGGTGGTCATGGTGTGTAAAGGTTGGGTTTCACATGCTCCTACCAGGGCCAGACCTGCAGAGCTGTGTCTGTACAGCTGTGCTGGTGCAAGGCCTTTCCTCCCTCCCTTGGGCAGCTTCCAGCTCTCTTGCCCAGTCTGTGAAGTCCATGAGAAAGCAGATGACAAGAGTTCTTTGGAAGAGTGGGCCATGCCCACAGAGCACATGCATCCAGTTTTCTTTCTGCTTCTTGCTTTCCTGCTCTGCTCTAACCATTTGGAGGTGACTTTTCCAAAGCAGAGGGCACTGGGGCACCTCTCTGCGGCTGATGATGGGTGGGGAGTGAGGGCTTCAGTCCTTCAGGGGATGTTGAGAAGCACTGATGGCCCCTTGGGAAAGAATAGTTTGGTGTTGGGGTTTTGCACAACTGGTTTTGCAGAGGCATTCTTCAGGCTCTCAGCAGTATCTTCCAGGCATGTGGTTTCTGCAGTGGGATTTGAGCAGTCCTGCCTTCCTCTGGCCTTGAGCCTTTGTGAGAAGCCAGGAAAGAGAAAGCAGCTTTCCTTGGCACACACTCCAGAGAAAGATGGGGAAGGAACACTCTCCTGAGGATAAGCATCCCTTGGGTTGGGCAAAACTGGGTTAATTAGGTGAGTCCATTAAAGAAGGGGAAAATACAGGATGTATGAGCTCTGCTGTTGCCCAGTACTGTATTTTGGGGATTTTAAGCCTTTATGATTTTTATCATCCCCTCTTTAGTCTTTCTTTTCTTGTACCCCACAAGAGACCAGGGTGTATGGTTTCCTAAATGCAAATTATGCTTGTCCTACAGGTTCGCAAACCCCACTGCTGTGCCATTGAACCCAGAGAAGGAGTGATCCCTGCTGGGGGTGAGGTGCCTGTGTCTGTCACAGTAACCCTGGATGACACAGGGCCTTTTGCTGCCCCTGTCGAGCTGTTCATTGGGAACAGCCTTTGGACAGCCTTCGGGCTGGTGGCTTTGGGCACTGGCACCACGGTTGTCATAGACAAGCCATTCGCCCCAGAGCTCAACTTGGGATACCAATTCAGGTAGGACATCTCTCCACTCCCACCTCTCCTCCTGTCTCAACAAGGAGCAGTTTTGCTGTAGTCCTTCAGGCAAGGTCTTCTTCAGTGTCCAAAGCCCTGACTCCTTCTCTGAAGGCAGAGATTCCTTTAGAAACACGTGATGGCCAGTTGAGAGTTGTTAGACACCCTCAAAAGCCACTGACAGAGAAACCAGTTGCTAAATTGCCACTGAATTGTCTTTAGTTCTAATACACTGCTGTCCTCACTTGATCAAGTTATGAGTTCATAGGCTCCCCCAGAGCAAAAGGCTCCTGAAATGGCACCCGGATGAGGCAGTCCCTCCCTCCGTGTGGCTGAGGGACCAAGGGAGGGTGGCATTAGACCCTTCCCTTCCAAAACGGCAAGCAGGGGCCCTGGGAACAAAGAGACAGGAGGGTGACAACCTCCACGGGCAAGGCAGGAGCCCACAGAGCAGTTCCAGAGGCAGCTGGAAACTCTCTGGTTTGTGCGGGGTCCACACCGTCGCTGCCGCCTCTTCCTTGTGCTGTTCATGGGCTCTGCTGCTGCCCTGCTCTGCAGGACCTCGCTCAACTGCCAGCAGAGTTGGCAAAGTTCACTTTCAGACAGTTTCTAATGCAAAATGAAGTTTCTACAAATGGCTAGCAGTGCAAAACCAGAGCTACTATGAACAAGAGAGGCTCTGCTCCCCCGCTGTCCTCTCCTGGAGCAGGCAGATGATTTTTACCAGCTGCTGGGTCATCCAGAAACTGCCTCCGAGCCGGCTTTTAGACATGTCTGCAATCATACCCCCACACACAAGGTCCCCAAGTGCAGGATCTCAAAGATTCGCTTACAGTTTTGGGCACAGATTAATACAAAATACAGCAACAGTATGAATCACCCCAGAACAAACATTTTGGGGGAAAACACCACGTCCACTTAGCCTCACCTGGAAAATGTTACATTACCATTGTAAACATATTTCTCTTTGCAATAATGACATCAGAAGGGCACCTTATCAGACACTACTTCTGGTCCACATTAAGAGCTGGAAATTAAGACAGTCTCCAAGCTATTAACACCTCAGATTGCTCACTGGGAGCAATCTGATGACCAAGGAAATAGCAGATTTTCCATCCTGCCTTCTATTCTAGCCTCGTTCCCTGTTTTCATCGGTTCAAAGTAACAAACAAGGGCCGCCGTTACCATCAGCTCTTCTGGAGTGTGGCATGCTACAGCCCACCTGAGGAGGAGGGCCAGAGGGCCTCAGACCTCAGCAGCTCCCAGGATGATTCCCAGAGCCCCAAACGTGCCAGCCCCGTGTTTGGGCTGGAGCCAGTGTCGATGGGCCTGAAGTCAGGCCAGTCTGAGGACTTGGTGCTGCGAGGCTTCTCCCGCATCCCACAGGTGAGGTCCCCACCACGGGCTGAGCCTGGGGAGCCATCAGATCCCCTCCCCTGGGCTTGCTCCACAGTCCCTTGGCATTTGCCTGGGGAAATGAGCAGGGGCCTTCACAAAACTGATGTAAGACCACACGTTTCTGTGGCAGCACAGTTGATTTCCTTGCTGGCCACCATCAGACCAGCTTTATTGTGATTGCACAGCTACCAAAACTCAGTGCGGATCCCAAAGCAGGGATGGAAGGAAGTATTGCTCTTTTGGGGCAAACAGTACTGCATGCTTAGTCAGCAAAGAAGGACAGAGAAATAGGTTACACTTAGACTAAGAGCCCAAAAAGAAATTGAATTAAGTAAGTGCCAAGTGATTTATCTGGGGTAAGCATGGAGTAAAACAAAAGTCATGTGAAGGGAGGGAGCATCTCACAAGTGCCTTTTGTGGTTATTGGGGTGCAGTGATACAGACAATTGAGCACAGAATAGATAAGCTGCATCACTGGAAGAAAAGGGGGCAGTGACCATAACTCTGTGGCAGGAGTAGGGCCTGGGGTGGGTGGTGGGTGCTGAGCCAATGGAGGAGGGCATTTGCTGGATGAAAAGGGGGCAGGAAGAAAAGGGGGCAGTGACCATAACTCTGTGGCAGGAGTAGGGCCTGGGGTGGGTGGTGGGTGCTGACCAATGCAGGGCATTTACTGGATGCCCTGCCACCACCTACTGCTGACAAGAGACTCTAGCATGCAGGAGGTGCACTATTATGTGATGTGTGAAGCTGTCAGTGGGATAACCAGCAGGACAGAGAAGATAATAGAAACAGTCCTCACCTGCAAGTTTATTCACCCCTCTATAGAAGTGTCAGCAAGACAATTCTCTTTCCTTGTGCAGGAGGTGCACTATTATGTGATGTGTGAAGCTGTCAGTGGGATAACCAGCAGGACAGAGAAGATAATAGAAACAGTCCTCACCTGCAAGTTTATTCACCCCTCTATAGAAGTGTCAGCAAGACAATTCTCTTTCCTTGTGAACAAGGTAAGTCTGGCTTGCATCCTGGCATTTAACAGCATGGCTGAGGGGGTTGTGTGCTTGTGTTAAAGCCCCTCTTTACCCTTCCTGAGGCACTTTGTAAAGTGAGTGAAGATGCTTTTAGAGATGAGACTGGTATTTAATTTCCCCAAAGTAAAATTGCAGTTACAGTTGCACTGCCAAGGGGGATCATGGCCACTTCCAGAGAAATGCCAATTTCTCTGCTCACTGTAAAGGGAGGTTTTGGAGGATGCTCCAAGGCATGGTGATGTCTGTACACTGATGCTGTAGGGATGCTGGGAAAAATGGAGATTCCTGTGAAGTCCTCAGGCTGACAAGGAAAAACTCATCATCTCATGTGTCTCTTTGCCTTCTCTGCTATTGGCGTGGATGCTTTATGGCTTAGTTATATAGTACAGCTCTGTGCATTTCCCTAAGTCTCACCTGCTTCAAAGGACCCCAGACATCCTGCAACTGCAGGGATAACACTGAGGGCAGAGCAGGTGCCCTTTAGTCTCAGGATCCCAGCTCCAGCATGACCTTTCCCTCCCCTGAAAGTTGTCTGAAAAAGAGAAGATGTTTCATCCTTTGGTTTCTGTAGTTTCAGGCCACTCCTGTGGTTCCCAGGCTTCCCCGAAGTACAGAATCCCCCCTGGAACAGGCAGTTCAGATATAATTTAGGAGCTTTTCAGCTCTCTCTGATTCTACCTGCCACACACACAAACTGATTTATGGCATACTGGGGCACAGCACCTGTTTGAAATGAGTACATGCAGAACTAGCTTCCCAAAGTCTCTGGTTTCTCTAAACCATGCAGGAAGCCCAGCACAGTGCATAGACAGGAAGGAAGAGCCTGGGCTTTTATGAGGCTGCTAGAGCCAGTAAGGCTGTGAGAAATGACTGTATGTGAATGAGGACCATCTAGTGCTGTTCCGCCCAACAGAAAGACAAAACTGGAGATAAATGGGCTGGATTCCCATTCTGCTTTAGATCTTGTTCAAGCAGCCACCTCCTCTCAGGAGCCTATTCCCTCATCTGTACGTGGGAGTGTTTTCCTGGCCCCCAGATGATGCTGTGGTTTCTAAAGATGAAAAGCATCTGCTATAAAGAAAAACCTCCTGGAAGGGTAGAAACAAATAGAAAGGGTAAATAGAGATGTATGCACTTCTGGGGCTGAAGAATGTGAGATGCAGCAGAAGCAAAAGAAGGTCTGTGGCTAGTTGAGGCTGGTTTTCCTTATCTGTTATTCCTTATCCTGTTTCCATAGAAACCCAGTGATGTCCTGACACTGCAGTACCAGCCTTTGGCTTTAAAAAACACCTGCCTGCTGCCACTGGATCTTATGCTGGACTTGGAGCAGCCATTCCTGGTCTGTGATGAGGACCAGCAGCCCCTCCCAGATGGCCAGGTGAGCAGCCCTGGACTCCTCCAGTGGGGTCTGAAGAGGAGGGATGTGGTGGTGCCTTTCTGTTGGGAGATCCTTGAGTCAAGAAGTTTATTCTGTAGCATCAGCAGTGGACTGGCCTGAGCTGCATCAGCACAGCTCCTGAAGGAATCAAAATAGTATCTGAATTGAGGAGATCCATCCTGGCTTTAAGGCACAGGGAGAAGGGAGCAGGCAGCTGGGTCTGGGCAAGCCATGCAGTAAAGGTGTCTCCTGGAAAGCATGCCAGCTCTCCAGCAGCCACCCCCTTGTATTGGGGCTGAGCACAGAAATGGGAGCCTGAGGGAATCCTGGACTGGACTGTGGTGCCTGCAGACAGACTCCTGCTGTAGAGAAATGAACCATGAACTGAGAAGCCCATGCTGGGGTCACTTTGAGCATTTACTGTTTCATGCTGTCAGACCTTGGGACATCATGCCACAGGTGATTAATTACGGCTCATCTCCTTGCAGCCTGTGAGAGTGGATGTAGGGGAGACCTGTCATCTCTATGTTGCATTTGACCCAGCTTACGAACTGGATTTTAAGAGCTGGAAAAAAGAGAAGATTCTGAACATAGACATGGTCAGGGGCCATCCTTTTGTGGAGCGTATCGTCCTTCGGGGAGAAGTGCACTTCCCAAATCTCCAAATCCAGCCCAGCTCCCTGGAGTTTGGCTGCATCGTGGCTGGCACTAAAGAAGTGCGTTCTCTGGAGATGACCAACTGCAGCTCCCTTCCCGTGGAGTATCACTGGGCATTCCATTCCAAGAGCCAGGTTTACAGGTTGAGGTATGTGCACCTTTGCCCTCTCCTTGAAGCTCTTCTTCCTGGTGTCCTGCTTGTACTTGGCAAAGAAGAAATCTGTTTGCCTAGGATCTGACAGACTGCTTCTGACTTTTTCTTGTGCAAATAACGCTGACCAGCTGTGCTCAGGCTGGATGCTTAGGGAAGAGGTTTTCCACCAATTTGGTGCTGCGTAGCCCCCACAGTGGTTTCCCCTGGGAAGGAAAGCTGGGGTGAAAGCTGCTTTCTCAGACCTCTGTGGCCTGAGGCAATGTCCACCTTGATGAAGGGCTCCTAGTCCCAGCTCCCACAGTGCTGCTGGAGGCCCTTCTGGCCCATCTGCTTTGGGATGGGTCCTCTCTGCAGGAGCTGCTCTCTGCTCCTTGCCTTCCTCCCTTGCATTGTGCTGGAGGATGCCCAGAAAGTCCCAACACCAGACAAAGAGCTACTTAGTGCCTGGGCTGATGCTGAACAGCCAGCTGAACAGCCTTCCCTTTCCTTCTTTGCTGAGACAACTCCTTTACTGCCAGGATGATTTCTTTCCCAGGGGTCAGCTTTCAGTGGACACCTCGGATTCTTCACTCCCTTTTTTTGTGACACTTGTTACTCATTTTGACTTTTCCTTACTGCAACATATCCCTTATGGGTTCTGTACTGCTTGACAGCAGGACTCGTTCATCACATGATCTCCTATCCCCTGCCTCCTAGAGAGTTTCTACTTTAGAGTGAAAAATGTCATTGTCTGGGCACCGTGGTGCTGGGAAGTTGCCTCAAACCATTCATTAAAACTAAAGACTGGAATAGATGAGTAGGGATCTCTTGGGGGTTATGATGAGAGAGCACCTCATCCAGAAATGAAAGCCAGCCTTAGGTAACAAGCTACAGAGCTGAAGGCAGTGATTCTTTGGGGAGCAGGTCATTCCAGGCCCTGAATACCTGTCTGGGAATGGAGCATCCAGGTGGTGTTTGACTGTGGGGAGCACATGCAGCTCAGCAGGTGACAGGCAGGCATGGCTCAACTATGTCCCTTACGTGGCATTAGAAACACAAGCAGAGTTACCCTGAGCACCTGGTTCAGTTTAAAATGGGGAATGTGACCTGAGTCACCTGGGAGTGTTGGAAAATGTCACCCAACCCCCCAACACTGTCAGGGAAACATTTCTGATAAATCCCTGGTGGAGCTGCAGAGTTTCTGGCGTTGGGCACTGGGGGCTGTGCTGGCTCCTCAGTGGCCAGGTCTGCCCCTTGGTGCCTCAAATCTCACCTTTTTGCTTGCCTTCTCTGTCTTTTCTGCTCCCACTGTGCTTTTTGACTCCCCACAAGGTGTTAATCCCTGTCCTCTGTAGTTCCTCAATGGAAGCAGTTGCAGCTGCTGCACCACTGCTACCTTGGTGTCATCCCTGGGCTACCTTTAGAGCAGAGCTGCTCCAGCCTGGATTGGGAAGGGCTGGATCAAACCATTTCTCGGTTCAACGTGCCAGCACCCAGCCAGGGGCTGCATCCTGACCAGGAGCTGCTCATGCAGGTGTCCCTCCCTCCCACTGCAGCTCCCTGTTCATAGTTATGTTATATTCCAGATATGAGCTTTTCCCACCTAAATTCCAACCCAAACCACCAAAGGAGAAGAGAGCCAGTTTGGATTCCTCAGTATCTCGAAGGAGACGCTTCAGGATCAGAAAAGAGGAGCCACTCACAGCCCTGAAAGAATCGCGGGATCCTGCCCAGTCTTCAGGAGCAGAGGTAGATTTTCTTGTCCACCCAGTGTTTGTGCTGTCTCCCCAGCCTGCCAGCACCAAGTCATGCTTGTGCTGCCGACCTCCCTTTTTGCTGCCCTGCTGTCCTGTGTCCTGAGGGCTGGTCAGGCAGCAGGGCCAGTGGCTGGACATGGGGTGAGTGGGAGGGAGAAATAGGAGAATTTTTCTTGGAGAAGCTCACTCCTACAGACCTGTGCTGAGTGTGGGATTTTTTGCCTTGTTTTCTTCACAATGTAAGATGAGGCTTTTATCTGCACCACCATGGTAAGACTTCCAGCTTCTTTCCCAGAGCAAGCTCTGATGAGTCCTGATCCCCATGTACTCTCTTCCCAACCCAACCCAGACTACCTGTGTGCAGGTCTCTGCTTTCACCCAAGAGCTGGTGTTGGTGGCCCTGAAGCTGTCTTATAAAGTGAGACTTTGCAAAGTGGCTGTCTCTTCCTCCTAGCATAGAAAATGGCTTTGTTTTCAGGTGCCACCAGAAAGTCGTGGACGGTATTACATCCCAGTAGGTCTCGTGGGAGTCAAATCCACCATGGATGTAATGCACACTCCCCTCGAAGTGGAGGAGGTAAGAGGAAATCTGTCTCGCTTGCACATTGTCAGTGTGGCTGGAGCTCCCAGTGCCACTGGTGGCCCTCAGCATTGGCCACAGAGGGGCCTCATGTCCCTCCAGGCCCATCACAAAGTGCTGCTGAAGCAACTGGTTGTTGGAGAGGCTGTGCAGAATACATTTTAGGGCTGCCCAAGGATGCTGTGCAGCACCTATGGAGGGCATTGCTCCCCCTGGACCTCATCTCATAGGAAATTTTTGCAGGAGCTTTTGCTGAGGCACCTTGAGAACACAGCATATATTTCAGAGAGAAAGGGGAAAAGCCTCAGGAGTCAGATGAGCTGGGCTAGAGTTCTTCTCTGAGCTCCCTGAGCTCCAAGAGCTCTCACTCTGAGTGTCCAGCTTTTCTAAAAGCAGCAAGAAAGGCTTTTTAAAGGCAAATCATGCATCAGAGAGAATTTCTACTGGCAGGAGACATTTACTTTAATGTAGTGTATTAATTAAGGCATTGATCTGTGAGTACGGGAGAAGATTTCCCCCATGGTCCCTTCACTGGTCAGTGGCACAGACGCAGGATAAGATTAGGATGATTCTGGCAGTGTTTGGGGAATAGGCCCCTCTAGGTACAGCTGCACTTTGCTCCAAGATGCTCTTCTGCATCCATTTCCATGCTCAGCATCTCAATCTCTTCTGTCCTCCATCCAGGTTCTCAGTATTGTGCCACTGTCAGGTGTGCTGCAGCCAGGAGAGAGCCAGCAGGTCTCCTTCACCTTCTCTAGCGGCTTCAACACCACCTCCAATGTCACGGTGCTGTGCCACGTGGAGGGAGGCCCCACCTACGAGGTGCTGGTGACCGGGGAGACCTCATGTGTCAGCTACTCCCTGAGCCCCCGGGAGATCGACTGTGGCTCTCAGGTAGCACACACATCCCCTGGCACAGCTCCTTGCCTTGGTGGGCTCCTGCCCACCTCGGTCCAGGGCTCCCTCCCCTTCCCAGCCCCTTTGTTGGCTCTGGGGCTTGGAAGTACAACCTTTGAGGGACACATCTGGCACCCAGGCTGGTTTAAAATGGCCATCTCCAACCCTCTCCACAATGCTGGGAACGCCTCTTTTTTCAGGGTACCTGACACTGCCTCCTGGGGCAGGCAGGGTCCCAGTGGGGCTGCTCTGTGGGATGTGTCCCTGAGATATCCCTCTGCTGATCCACTCCTAAAGCCTGACCTCCAAGGAGATGCTCTTGTCTAAAGCTCTTGCTTAATCCACACAATAATCAAGGGAAGAAGTTGGGCTTCCTGTCACTACAGTTGGAGAGACTGTCCCAGCATAATCCCCACTTCACTCTTTTTCAGTTGAAAGCCCACAGATATTTCCAACTGCCGGCCCTGTCTGTGTTGCCCTGTGTGACTCCCTTGCTGCATGCATGTTGCTTGCCAATGCTTGCATGCAGGTGCCTTTTCTTCTGGAATGCCTCAGTGCTGTCTCTGTTTCTCCTGGCTGTTGGTGACTCCTCAGAGTGCAGAGAGCCCATGTCCCCTGGTTCGTTTATTGCTGGCCCTCACATGGTTGTTACCACACCTCTGTGTGCTGCCAGAGCTCCCTGGTCCTGTGCAGGTGTTAGGAAAAGTGAACGAGGCCAAATTTCAGCGATTGAAAAGGGTTCTCGTTTATTAAAACACAAGCCAGAGAGAACAGAGGATCCGGGATAAGCCCAGATCCCCACACAACAGCTTGAAGGAGGAACAAAAGAACAGAACAGAACTCCACAGGACTGAACAGAACTGCCCAGAACAGAAAAAGAAACCCCGCAGGCCGGAAAACCCCCTTTTTTATAAGCATCCCTGGTCCAGGATTGGTGGGTTTTGGATCCGTGCACCGATTGGTGGAATTCGGGCACTTTGATTGGTCCTTACCGATGTTCATTCTGGACCAATCATATTGATTGGTGCTCCGGCCCAATCACTCTCTGAATTGTCCACCCTCTGCCCCCACCAAGTCCTGGACTCCATCTCTTCCCCCACAGCAAATAACTCCCCATTTTCCCTTCCCCCACAACAAATAACTCCCCATTCCCCAAACATTTTAACAAGAAATTCATAACAGGTGCCCTGTGCCTGGGGCTTCCCCAGGTTCCCAAGTGCCCTTATCTCCTCCCTGGTGCCTGCTCCCATGATGTGTCTGCTTTCAACCCCAGGAGAGAGGAAGGAGATTCCCAGCAGCAGTCCTGGGTCTGTAACTTCTCTCTCCTGTGCCTTCTCTCCAGATGTTTAATGAAATTCATCACAGCAAGGTCACCCTGGAGAACACTTGCAGGAGTGAATTCAGCTGGGTGCTAAACCTTAGCAGTGCAGACCAGCATCTGCCTGGTGTGTTTCTGGTCAACCCCACCACTGTAAGTAGCACAAGTGACTGACCCCAGCCCTGTGTCAGGTGGCCCGGGAGAGTTTTAAAGGGAAAAAAGCCGGGGTGGGAAGGGGGAAAGAAGTCGGAGGGGAAAACCCCAAACCCAGCCATGAGAGAGACAGAGCTGTAAGCCATTTCTGCAGGGGCCAGAGAAGGTCAAACAAGTGCTCTCCTGACAGACTCATCCACGGCCTAGGCTGGTGGGTGGCTCTGCTGTCACAGGGCAGACCCCGGTGGGAGGCAAAAGTGTGTTGGCCATTGTCTGTCCTGCTGTAAGGGGAGCAGAGGAGAATTCTTTTTGATAGATTTCTCAGATGAAAATAAGGCACAAATGCAGCGTTATATCTGAAAACTGCTTATTGGTAAGGAAAGGGCACGGTCCCGACCAGAAGGGGATAGAAAAGAGAGCGAGAGAGAAAATGAGAAACGGAGAGAGCAACAGTGGACAGGGACAGAGCGTCACCGCTAGAGCCCTGGGGCGCTCTGTCGGGTCCTGCTCGGCACATGGAGCAAGTGTGCTGCCAGCCGCACCAGGGTGCGTGCCCGCCGCGGCGGGGCCGGGCTCCACGGGCCGGCGGCGGGGCCGGCTGACCCGCGGGCTGAGGCCGGGCCGGGCTCAGCAGCCGCGGCTTGTCACGGTCAGGACGCGGCTGCTCCCTCGGGGAAGCAGCGGAGCACTGGATTGCCGTGGTGAGCCGGGAAGCGGCGACAGCAGCGTGGACAGACCGGGAGGAAGAGGCTCTGCAGGGAGTTGGACCCTGCCGGTACTCCCAGCCCACAAAATAACAAGAATGGCAGGGGAAAGCGTTAGCTGCTTGTAGATTCTAAGATTCCTCCCGTAACTCAGCCATTTTAGGAAGACGGTCAGACGGGAAAAATTTTCCCGGGCTTCGCGGTCTGCCCACCTCCAAGGGGGAGGTCGCTTGCAGCCCCCCAGGCACGGAGCTTGCCTGCATTTTCTCCTTGCGATCTCCTTTACACGTGGCATGTGTTAAGGCTCCCAGCACGTCTACAGCCCCTATAGTAATTTTTCTCCCCATGTCAGAAAGTGGATTTATATCATATGTTGTGGCATAACTTAAAATTTAATTGGTTGCTCACAGTCACTCTGGGGACTCCGACGGCTGAGATCTCGGGCTGTGCTGGCACTGGAGCGTTTCTGAGGGTCACCTCACCCAGGCTGTGTGGTCACATATCCCTTACGTAGGCTTGATGCTCCCTGCCTCCTCCAGCTTTGTTGCTGTGCAGCGGCTTTGTGAGGCAGTGAGGGGGCCAGGGAGCAGCGGGGCTGGAAGAGCACCGAGAAAAATTTGCAGCATCCCACTGCTGTCCAAACTTCTCAGTCCTGCCTGGATGTCTGAGCCGAAGCAGCATTCCTGCCTTTGTCCCTCCTTGCAGTGGGAAGAGGAAGTGTTTGGCTTTCCCATTTCTTCATGCCTGTCTCCTGCAAGGGATGAGAGGAGCTGCTGGCCCTGCTTAGTGTGGGAACTTCCCTTGCATAGCGGCAGCAGAAGAGCCTTTTTTTGATGAGGCGGGCTCTTTCTCGCAGAGGGCAAACCCCTTCAGCAGCAGGGCTGTGCTCACATCGGGCTGTGCTGGGGCTGCAGCCTTATGAGCCATGGGGAGGACACACGGCACCCCGGGATCAGATGCTTGACTTTTTGGGCACAAGGAAGGTAGAAGGTATGAAAAATGAAGGCCACTCCTCAGTTAAAATTTAAAGAAAATTTAATAAGAGACAATAGGGGACAAAGCAGAAGTAACAGCGCTGGGTGCTTGGCTTGGGTGCTTAGCCAGAGGCACAGACCAGTCAACACAGCAACACCCCTTATATACTCTGAGTATTGCATCAGCCTAATCCATATCTACAAATGCTTATATATATTGAAATATTTTAACATAGTTCCTCCTCCCTCCCGCCTTTTTGGAGCATGTGTAGTTGTCCTAGTCATTTGTTACTTTTTGACACATTCAACAGGTTTCCATTCCTTCATTGGTTAAATGTTAATATTACAACAATTCTTCACCAACATTGGTATCACAACACAACATTTGCATTAAAAGAACTCTAAACTTTAGCAAAACTTCTTTTACAAAAGTCAACATTATAAAACATATAGTATTTACTCTAACAGTTGTGAAAGCCAACACTGTAATGTGTTTATTTCATGGGGGATGTGGTCTGATGGTTTCTTCTAGATGAGAACCTGTTTCCTCAGCCTGTATTTCCCCTGAGCCATCCCCATCAAACACTCTGATGCATTCCTCCCTCTTCTTCTGTCCCTGCAGGGCTCCATTGCACCCGGTGAGAAGCAAGTGCTGGAATTCTCTTACATGCTAGGATTACCAGGAGCCTTCACCAGGACTTACCAGCTTAAAGTGGGTGACCTGGACCCGGAAAATATTTGTCTGAGAGGAGAAGCATCCTTTCCAATGATCTGTATGAACCTGCCCTGGAACATCAAAGGTGGGTCTGCCCCCAGGAAGGGCCCCTCTGGTTTTGTTCCCTACCATATGCCCACAGGGCAGCTCATGCTCCCTTCCAGCGAGCCTGGAGGGTTGCAGGACTGCCAGACCAACTCAAGCCCCCTGGTTGCTTCATGAGTCTTGAGCAGAGGATCCCACGTGGGCTTTGTCCCAGGAACCAGCTTGCCAGCACATCTGGCAGGGTCCTGAAGGGTGATGACGAGGGTGAAAGGCTTGGGAAGGCTGCAAGAGAGGCTGGCAGGGCTTCTGGCAGGGTTGGATGTGTGTGACATTGCAGGGGATGAGATGCTCCTCTGTGGGGAGGGAGATGGTTGGGAGCAAACATGAGGATTCAGAGAGGAGCAGCATCATCCACTTTCCATAGATGGCTTGAGGGATTTCTTTCTGGAAGAAACCAGTGTTGGGAGGCAGGGACTTCCCAGCTTAAATAAGACTGGCACTTTGCTCACACTTCTCTTTTGTGGATGTTTTCTTCCTTCAGAAAATGAAAAAGATGAGAAGTCTCTGACACAGTTCATAAAACCCGTGCAAGAACACAGTCAGAGGAAGAAATCCGTTGTTCGGAAGAAGATTCAGAGCCTGAAGACTGGGATCTTGAAGTCTCAGACCCGAAAAACTCAGACTGCAAAGAGTCTGAGTCTGAAGACTGGGAACCTGAATCCTGATGTGCTTGACTCTGGCATTGCAGTAAGAACAGCTGCAGCCCTCTTTGGCACATGCCACCCTCTCCATGTCACCTGAGCCCCTTGCAGCTCACAGCAGCTCCCCAGTGCCCTGATGGCACCTGGGACCTTCCTGCCCACTTAGAACCTTGTGTCACCTCAGCATTGCCCCTAGGGCTGCCACTCTGGTCATGGTCTCCTCTGGGGCTGCACCAGCTTCCTGGCTACCCCAGGGAGAGATCCTGAAGGCCATGCTCCAGGGATGGAGTTAATGGTGCTTTGAAGGAGATGCAGGTCGTTGCTGGGGAGTTTGTTGGTCCCAACCCAAGCTCTGACAGATTTACAGGCCTTAACAGCAGCTGCCTGGTTGTGCCCTGGGGCTGTGCTGGTGGTGCTCATCTCCAAGAGGCACCAGCTTGGTCCTGGTTCCTTTTCAAGACAGTTTTTGTCCAAGCTGCCTTGGTACTGACTGGGGGCAGGCAAGTATCTGGAGCTCTGGAAGGTTCCTGGCTTGTCTGTCTGGCCAGATCAGCTTTGCTAACAGTGTCTGGGCAGGCAAAGATGCTGGAGTTACTTCTCTGGAGATGAGGTCCTGGCTAAGAGAGCAGGAGGTGTCACAGGCACTGAGCAGCCAGAGGGAAGGACCCCCACACCCCCTCCCAGCAAGAGCGGGGTGGGATCCTTTCTCAAGTGCAAGCTGGGCCTTGGCAAGGACCTTTGCTAACCAGCCCCTGTCTTCCCTTTCTTCAGCCAAACACTCAGCAGCAGATAAACGTGGTGAAGAAGCTGATAGAGAAGGCTGCTCTGGAGATGCAGGAAAAGCTCACACCCCATCCCCCAGAGAGCAAGTTCCCTGACAAAGAACTGTGCCAGAGCCTTGTCAAGTGAGTTGGGACTCCCATCCCCATCTCCAAGGTGCCCCATGGGGAATACCCAGCTTTGTCCCCTTCTCCTGAGAGCTCCTTGTGTCTGCAAAGCTGGGAATAGCCTGGACTCCAGAAAGGGTCTGGTCCTGGTGGCTGTGACACGCTGCATGTGAGCAGTGGAGTGTCCTCCCTTCCCCAGCCCCACGCTGAGCTTTGGACTGCTCAGCTCCCCCCAGGTGTGGGGTTCTGTCCCTAGAGCTGGAGGAGCCAGGGCAGGCCTTCAAGGCCTTCCAGACAGCCTAAATTCTGTTCCTGCTGACTAGCTCTGAAAGAAACAACTCCCAGCTGATGTCTTGGTACCAACTAACAGCTGTGCAGCTGTGACACTAAACAAAAGGAGAAGGGAACTGCACATGTCAGCAAACCCTTTAAAACCCAACATCAGATGGCTTAAAGCCTGGATGTCAGGGCTTATCTAGGTGACTTGATCCATCCCTTCGAAACATCCTGATGCAGCACAAGCACGGGAGGCTTCAATTCAGGAAGAAGATGCTCTGCAGAACAGCTCATGTGATCTGGCTGCAGAGCAATGGAGATTTCTTGTGCAGGCAAATCTTGTTCCTAGGCCCCAAAGCAATTTCAGGCTCAGGCTGTATTCCAGGCTAAGCAGTTTCATTGAGAGCAGTGGAGACCTAGTGTGCTCACTTACACTGGGTTTTCATGGCAGAGGAGCTGTGGCCAGTGTCCATTTTAAACTAATTTTCAGGTACCGTTTACTAATGGTAAAAATCCTGGGACCTGCACTCCTCCTGACTTCCCAAAGTCATTGCCAGGTGGTCAGGCCGTGGGTTTCATGGGCTTGAGCTGAGTTTTTACAGCAGTGAATAAAGAAATAGCCACTGTATTTGTATCCTCCATCCACTTGGATGCATAGCCAGGCTGTGGTTTAAGGACTGTCCTTAATCTTCCTTGCAGAGTTGAACTGCCTGAGTATGTCCTGGACATGGGCACTGTCCGTAAGGGTTTCACTGAGAGAAGCACTCTGGAGATCACCAACCCTGGGCAGATCCCAGTGTCCTTCCAGATCGATGCATCTGTCCTGCAGGACACAGGTAAGCAGTGCTGGAGATACTTCTTGTGGGCTTGAAGGAGGTGTCTCAGACAGATTAGCTAAAGCCATTGAACTTGGGGAGGTTTCTGAGCTTTTTCTTCTCAGTGCCTCTTGGGAGGCAGGGAGCTTTAGAGGCAGAACTATCCTGGCCAGCCATGCCCAGGGACCTGGCATGCCTGTGACTGCCCTAATGCTCCTGTACAGAGGCCAGATGGGCTTATCAGCCTGGTCACCTCTCAGCATATTCAGCCCTTGGCTCCCATGAGCATCAAGTTTCTTTGGGCACTCTGTGGGCTTATTTTGCCATCCAGCGGGGTCTGATGTGTTTTGGAAGCACTTTGTTTGGAGTTCAGCACACTGTCACAGCACCTGTATTCAGCCTTTATTGAGGAAACAGCCTGTGAGATCCTCTGGTGGATCAAAAGAGGTTTCCAAAAGAGGCCTTGAGGCAAGGCTGCCCTTCCATCACACAGTGGCTCACTGTGTCTGAGGGGTGTTCAGGTGCACTCTTAAGTTTTTGTCCAGGTCACAGCACGGCGTGGGGCTTTTGCCAGACCTCTCAGCCAGGACACCTGTAAGGCCTTAACGTGCTTATGACAAATTTTGTGTTTCCTGTGTATCTCAGCGGCTTTGTGTTCATCTGTTCAAGGTTTCAGCATGGAACTGGACCAGGTGCAGGGCCTGCCCCACAGCTACACCAAGACGTTTGACGTGCGCTTTGAAAGTATCCGGCAGCCACGGGGTGACGTCGATGTGCTGCTGCCCATAGAGGTACCACAGCTCTTGGCAGCAGGCAGCGGGCTGGGCACAGCAGCAGCTGTCACCTGTACACTCTGCTGAATTCTCTGTCCTTCTCCAGGTGAAAAAAGGCCCCACATATAACATCCGTCTCCGTGCCGCTGTGTCTGAGCTGTCACTCGAACTCTCCAAGAACACTCTGCACTTCTCCGCTCTGCTCGTTGGGCAGTGCCAGGTTGAGACAGTCCAGCTCTACAACTGGTTCCGAGTACCCTGCAGATGGTCCATCAAGCCTGTTCCGAAGGTAAAGCACAGGCAACATTGAACATGTAACTTCTTGGTTGGGTTTTCTTTGTGATTATTGCCGTTTCTGCTCCTGTGGCTGCCTGAGCACTTGGGTCTGCAGCGTGTTTGAGGAAGCTTCTGAA
>NC_066325.1:3544552-3601938 GCF_022539315.1 Serinus canaria
GGATGCCCAAGGGGTAACTGACCCTGTGAAATATTGGGGGAGGCCTCACTGAGAGCTGCCTCTCCCCTGGGAAGGCACAGGCCTCTTGTTAGCTCTAATGCTTTCAGTAACCTTAGGCATGAGATGATCTGGGAGTAACTCTTAGAGTAGAAAAATGAGGCTGATGGTTTAGCCTGTATGAGGAACTGTCAAGACAGGGAAATACTAGGTAGCCAATTGGAAGTTACCCAGATGTGCTGCAGCTGACCTGGGCGTTTCCATGGACAAAGGTTTAGAAGAAGCAGTTTCTGTGCCAGCAAGACAGCAGTCACAGTTTCCTCTTTGTTTCTGTAAAATGAGGTGATCCTCTGTGATTCCCTGGCATTCATTAAGCTTTTTTCTGTGAGTGATTGGAGCTGATATGAAAGAGGAGCCCAGTTCCTCTGCCCTGGTGGGACCTGTGTACTGGGGCTTTGACCTGCCCTTCCTCAACCCTTTAGTGGCTGAACTGGAACAAGACAAGTCTAATTGCTAATAAGCAATTGCTTTTTTACTGTTCTTGGAAATGATCATTACTGACGGTGACAATGATTTATTTCTGCCTTCTTGCTTTTGTACTGCTTTCGTGCGCTGTGCCTTTGCTTGTTTCATAAGTCTCATCTCACTGCAGCCAGGGGATTTGCCATATCTCATCTGGTGTCTCCTTATTTACCTGCTGTACTGCATGATTCAATTAAGTGAAATTATTTTTAACTGTTATTGTGGAAGGCTCTGGCTCTTTGGAGCAGATTCCTCTTGTGAATGGCCCTGAGTGGATTGGGAAGAGGCTGGTGGGGGGCTGTGTTGTGGGGTACAGGAGCACCAGGCAGGGAAAACACTGTAGGTGGCCCTTGGTGCTTTGCTTGCCCAGTGAGAAATGGGTTAGTGCCAGCTGAAATTGTTTCTGTGCCTCTCCTGCAGCTCTGTGGAAATGAAACCCCAAACCCTGAGCTTCACCATCAGTGGGAAGGGGCAGGAGCTGCCGGTGACAGTTGTGCGCCCAAGTGCTCGCAGCAAGAGGGAAATAGCCGTGCTGCGCTTCAAAAGGCTCCAGCTGGAGGATACAGAGATGCTCCCCCTGGTCATCCGTAACAACGGCATCAAACCTGTCAAGGTGAGGAGGACCTGCTCAAGGAAGGATCTGGTTGGGAACAAAGGCTTGTGGCACAGGGGAAGGGTCCCAAAAAACATGGCAGACCTGGGAAGAGGTGTCACCGTTGAGCCCGAAATGACACAAACTCACCAGGAGACTGACTTGAAGAAGTTTAATACAAAAAGCTCTCTCTCTTTTTATAGACAGGTTTGACACATTCTTCTTGATTGGCTAATTAACAAAAACATCTTTCTCACTAACAGTCCTTGAGAAGAACAGAAAAACAGAGTAGAAAAACACCACCTGCAGGTTGTTTATACTAACAAGTTATCATCGTTTCTGCAACTCCCTAAAAGGTCTCACAAGTCCACTGTGAGAAACTAATGTCGTTTCTCGCTCTCTGACCAGGCTGTCAACCACAGGGAAGAGGTGTCAGAAATTCTTTTTAAGCGAGTAACTGACATCTCCAAAAAGGGAGTTCTTGGAAATTTTCCATCCAGTCCTTTTTCTGTAAGTTGAACACAAGAAAGGTGGTGGAGTATTTTCCCGTCTCTCAGGTCACCTTTTGTTCTCATGGACATGTGTGGTTTCCCAGTTCCATAGATTGTATTTAATCCCAGTTTACTACATTTTAAGTAAACTTAGTTGTGGTTTAATCACACTCTGCTCATTACTTTCTGTCCTGTGTGGTTCTGTGTCGGTTCTATCCAGATGCCTCTGAACACCCTTTTTTCTCAGCTGGTTTGACTTAACTTTTGTGCTAAGTGCTGTTTGTAGTGGGAGAGGTGCTGGGCTGCCACGCAGGACCAGCAGCACTGTGGTGTCAGTCTCTGTGCCGTCCTGTACTCACACCGGCATCATTGTGCTCTGGCTTCCCTTTTCTCAGTTTATGTTACACCTGGAGGATGAGCACGGAGTGTTCTTGTTGAAAGGCAGAGCCTCCACATTCAAGACATTCCAAACTGGAAATGTGGAAGGGGACTTCGGCAGAAACGGTAAATTCATTAACCATGAAGTGGGATCATGCAGAGGGAAGACATGTGCCCTGCTCTTGGCTTCTCTGAGCAGCAGCCAGGTGTTAGGCACAGTTTCATTCTTTGGGCTCTCTGTCCCCCAGGCTTTTCTTGGGGATGTTTTTCAGGATCTCCTCCTAGCAAGTTGTAGGAAGTTGTTTTGTTCTTCTAGACGTGGTGGGTTGAGTTGTGGGGGACTGTCACTACCTCAGTGGACCCTCTGAGATATTTGCTGCGTGTGGGAAGGTACCAGCCTGAACAGACATAGCCCTTGAGCACACAGCCAGCCAGCAGAAGCCAAAAGCACTCTTTGGCTGAGCTTTGCATATGGCTGGAGCTGGCTGGAAGCAGATGGAATGAGGGCTGGGCATCATCCTGAGGTTAAGCTGCTTAAGTGGTGCTGTGACTGGAGGTGGCAGTCTTGTGAACATAGGAAGAGGGTCTGGAACCACTTCTAACCAATCTGTGCTTAGAAGGCAGCTGGTTTCACCTCCTATTCCTCATATATCCTATGGAAATATTTCCTCAGTACAGCTGTATTAATTAACTCTGATTTCCATTGCTGTGCAGAGAGCAAGCCCGCAAAGCCTTTCTTTCTTCTGCGTCATGGGCAATCGGCAGAGTTTGATGTTATTTTCAAACCCACCCTGGCTCAACGTCTGGAAGGGAAGATTTGTCTTCTAGTGGGGGACTCCCGCCTGACCCTAACCGAGCTGGTGGGTGAAGGCCACATGGATGAATTCACCCTTGATGGGTTAAAGGAAGACCCCCAGGAGAGGAATGCCAGGAGCAGTCTGAAGAAAGACATTATTGATGGTAAGAGAGGAGAGGCTGCCAAGGTGGAGCAAGGAGGAGGACAACGTCTGATGACGTGTGTCCTCCCTCTAGCCAGGCCTGGGCTGTCACCCACGGGACTTGCTGGCCTGTGGGAGTGGCAGCCATGCCTGCAGAGCAGTGAGTGCTGTGCTGCACATCACTGGCTTAGGGGTGTGCCAGGGTGTTTCCCTGGAAGTGGTGGGATGGGGAACTGCCAGGGGAACTCCCTCCAGAGGGAGGAAGGCTTGGAGCAAGGAAGCATTGAACATAAAGGTGTCTGTGCACGTGAGGGGGCAGGTGGAGCTCCCTGCATGCTGAGATTCCTTGCTCTCCTCCTTTACAGCAGTCAGAGCAAATCACATCCAGTTTGGGCACTGTCCTGTCGGGAAGCGCTGCCGCAGGACCTTCACCATCACCAACCACACCCGTACGCAGTTCATGCGTTTTGTGTGGGACGCAGATGCCACATTCCAGTTCTCCCCCAAGGTGAGCATGGAGTGCTCTGCCTTTCCCCATTGCTCAAGCTCCTGGTGTTCCCAGGAGCTGGCAGGGAGTCCTCACATGCCACTGATAGCCCATTCCAGTGCCATGCAGGAGATGCAGTCCCTGGCTTTGCTGGGCAGAGGCTGCCAGCCTTGCAGAAAAGGCTTCATGTTATGGGAGGTGGCACCTTCTGTTTATACTTTTGTCTGTCAAATTTCACATAAATCCTCTTCTGAGGTGCAGATTCCTGGCACAGCTGTTCACCACATCAGTCTCTTTTGCTGTCAGGCCTGCCTTTGGCAGTACTTCCAGTTTGGTCCCGACTCCCTCCCCGATTCTCCCTAGGTGGGACACCTCCATCCTGGCTGTGCCAAGGGCATCACAGTGACCTTGAAAGCAGATGTCCCAGGCACCTTCAGGAGGCACCTTGTGAAATGTAAGGTGACCAAGATCAACTTCAAGCGGCCACGAAGGAAGGTTCCAGACTGGGACGACCAAATGTGCATTGTGACGTGGAAGGATATCCCCAGGAAAGACCTGGCAGCCAGATGGTTTAAAAAAGAGAGGGTAAGAAGCAGAACAGCAAAAAAAAGGCAATCCAGCTTTTACAGAAAGAACCACCACAGCACCATCACTGCTGGCTGAGCAGCTCCTGCTTCCTCTGACATTGGACAGCCGAGAGGTTCACCAGCAGTGCATTCCAGGAGAGAGGTGGATGCACAGTGACCAGATACACTCACACAAGATGGGGAAGCCTTTTGACAAGAGACCTTTTAGCCACACTCAACTATCAGTCTGTGCCACAAGCACAAGTGTTGCAGCCCATGTTGAATGGAAGGCAATGCTTTATGATTTTATCCCATTTTATGGTGTTTGAAATCTCTTCATCTCATGTGGTGCCTTTTCACCAACAAGGAGTTAAGTCTGCTGCACTCTGTCTCTTCTTTTAAAGTGGAGAGAAATACACTTCTCCTGCATATGCTGGTCAACTCCAAGTTTTGTCTGCATGGATACCAGAGAATTTGGTTGTGGTCTCTGTATTGTGTGGGATATCTCATCATGAAGTAGCCCAGGCACTGTATGACTCTGTGGAGGAGTCCAGAGAAGGACCATCTCCAGAGACTCTTGCTTTTATTGTCATTATTGCCACATACACTCATCTTGGGTGAAGGTTCTTTCTGGGTTTCTGGACCCTTTTAAGGCCTCTAAAAACCGTCCTCTTTTCTATCAGAACATCTGCGGTTGGAGACTTTCCCAGTGAGATCTTTCACATCCCAAAATGCCCATCCCCAGCTCCCAGCAGTGTGGCTGTTGCTCCAGACATGACATCTGGAGAGCACTTTCCCCTAAGACAAGAAGGAAGAGGTGCTTTCTAGAGCTCTTCAGTCTTAGGGTTCTTCATCCACAGAGCTCCAGCAGGGGAACTTAACCCTATTTTGAGACCTTCTGGATTTATAGGGGACAGGAAAAAAGCCAGTCCCTCTACAAGGTTGAAGTACAGGGACTGGAACACAGCTATAGTCTCCATGGGGATATTAGCAGCTGTGGTAGAGACTGCTTGGATCAGTCTCTACCACAGAGTGTTCTACTGAGCAGAACACTCCCAATTTTGTCATCTTTCCAGGGAAGTAAAAGTGAATGGTCCTTTCTAGTCCCTTAGGAGGCTGATCTTGGAGGCCAGAAGATTCCCTTCTCAGCCTGACCTTCTGGGCTCTGCTTAGTGATTTCTCCTTCCTGTGTTTGCAGGTGGTCGAGACAGTCCCGGAACCTGCTCACACTGTGCTGGAGAAGAGCAGCCAGGAGGCCGAGGTGTACCTCAGTGCCATTGTTTTCTACACTCAGTTCAAACTGAGCACAACCATGGTTCAGTTCAAGGATACCTCCCCCTTGCAGACAAGGATAGCCACGTGAGTGCTGGAGGCCAGGCAGGGCCCTGGGGGCAGCAGCTGACCTTGCCCGGGGCTGGCCCAGGGCCTGCTTGCCAGAACTCTGCCCCACCCCAAACCAGCACAGGCCCATTTACGTGCACACAAAGCTAAGCAGGTGGAGGTGCTCAGGAGAGCCTCAGTGCTGCCACACCTTTCTGCTGAGAAGAGCCATGGCACTGCTCTCACTGCATGTCACCTGTCCTCATCTGCTCAAGAATAAGTTTGCAGTCATACCAAGACCTAAAGTCCAGAGAAAGCCCCTTAGCTTCAATGTCCTGGGCACCATGTTGGCCCTTTCCTCTTAAACTTCCAGGCTTTAAAATACTTTTTTGGGCCACCTGGGACAGCAGGCTGAGCATGGCAGGGTTGCCTGGGATAGAAGATGCTCCTCGGCAGAAAGTGATACCAGGAGTCCATCAGACAATGTTACTGTACTATTTCCTTTATATTTATTGGACATTTTTTTTATTCCTCCTTCCTGCTTTTCAGTTTCAGGCTATCCAACACAGGGAAGGTAGCCCTGGAATACTCTTGGGAGGAAGCTGAAGATGGTGAAGCAGTGAAGAAGCAATACTCATCTGCTCTGATGCGTAAGGGCATTTCACTTGGTAGCTGAGGGCCCTGGGAGAAGATTCTGCCCCTTCACTCCAAAACATGAATTGCTTTTTCATCCTTGTCCACATGTCCACTTTCATCAGCATCTTCCCAGCTGCAGCTGGAGAGTTTTTGCCCTTATCTGCTGTTCATCCCCTGCTGTTCTTCCTCTGGCACCTCTGCTCTGCAAAGGAGCTGAGCCAGGCTCTGCGGAGAGCCACGTGCTGGGTGGACTGGGAAGGACTGGGAAGGGGGACATCAGGAACATCTCAGACTCTTTGAAAAGTCTGAGACTGGGAAAAACAGTGGTGTAACAAGTGAGCTGCCCTGCAGCCACTGCCTTTTGCGCAGTTCCCCACTCCAGGGAAAATGCAAAGTCACCGTCTAAAACCAACTCTCCTGCTTTGGCACAGGAGTTTGTGCTGCAGGCAGAGACCCTGCTCCCAGATGCTCTATTTCCTGCTGAAAGTAATTGGCCAGAGATGCTCCAAGTGCATCCCAGCTCTCTTCCAACTACCTGCAGCAGGAGGCAGAGTTGCTGGGAACATAGGATTTATCTTTGAAAGGTGTCCTCTTCCTCTCTGCAGGTCATTTCCTCTCCTCTGACACTTTAAAGCGTTGCAAAAAGATGCTGCGTCGTTTTGGGTGGCAGCCGGATCGTCCTTTTGAAACTCAGTCTTCTGGGCTGAAGCTGCTGCATCAGCTGGCCAAGCGGCTGCAGCAGCAGCAGGATTCTGAGCAGCAGCAGCTGCCCGAGCAGCAGGACCAGCCCAAGCCGTGCCGCTCAAGGCGTGTCGGTTCCGCCCTGGAAATCCTGCCAGATCCCTTCCATGACCTGCCACTGTTCACCATCAAGCCCTGCCACGGCATCATCGCCCCTGGCCAGAAGCAGGCCTTTCAAGTGCGGTTCTCCCCAAAGTGTGAGGGGATGTTTGAGACCACCCTGCAGTGCAGGTGGGAAACATTTAGCACTTGCCAACTCATGCCTCTGATGGGTATTCCTGGGGGATCACAGGGTGGGACAGGGTGGAAGGGACCACAGAGTGGAAGGGACCACAGGGTGGTAGGTCATCTGGTCCCACTTCCCTGTGTAAGCATGCTCATCCTAGAGCACATGGCACAGGGTTGTGTCCAGAGGGCTCTGGAATAATTCCAGTGAGGGACACTCCACACCCTCTCTGGGCAACCTGGCACCTGCACAGGAAAGAAGTTCTTCCTCAGGGTCAGGTGGAATTTCCTGTTCAGGTTCTGCCATTGCCTCTTGTCCCACTGCTGGGCACCACCAAGCACAGCCTGGTTCATCCCCTAACACCCTCCCTTCAGTCCCTCTGACTGGGATGGGGAGGTGAGCCTAGAGACAGGCAGCCCCAGAGAGGCGGCAGAAACACCCACAGGAGCAGAGAAAGATCATCATCTGGCCTTGGTAGGGAGACACTGGTTAAAAACACTGTATGAAACATCACACTCCTGGAAGGCTGCAAAATCTGGAAGAAGAGATCCAGCAACCAGCAAGTCCCTAGCTCTGCTTCCTTTTGGGACAAGCAAGGCCTGCTTCTCTACATGGAACCCTGAGTGCTGTAGTTGGTCCCCAGGCACTTAACTGCTCATGTTCCTGCCCTTGCACCTCTGTAGCCTCCGTGCAGCGAGTGCACTTGTTTAATTTGCTGCTCGCTGCTTGCACAAAGAGAGGATGCAGCAAGTTGCAGAGCGACTGGCTGAGAATGTTTGTCTGGCTAATACCAGTCCCTTTCTTCCTAGGATTCCTAACATGAAGCCAAATCAGAAGATGAAGCAGGTGATTGTGAAAGGCAGAGCCCGGGAGCAGAAGATTCCTGATAGAGCGGAGAGAGAAAGGGCAGGGAGCCAAGAATCAGGGGCTCTGGAAACCAGCACCTAAGGGGCAGCATTTGTGTCAACTGGAGTCTCCTGAAGGAGCCAGCAACATCATGCCTTCTGCTGCTGATGGTCTCCCACCCTTCACCAGAGACCTCTGCAGCTGCTCTTCCAGGCTCCAGTGAACACCTCAATCTAATCTTTTAATTACCTAGGTTATTAACTGGTTATTATATTGATAATTAATTCATGATTGTCAATAAATTGTTAATTGTTAATAAACAACAATGCAAACAAACAACAATGCTGGCAGCAACAACAAACAGAACCAGATACCCAACCTCAGCCTTCCCTTGGCTCCAGGCACTTTATTTTTGCTGTAGTTCCAGTCACAGCTGGACTGGGAAAGGGAGGCAAATAATGAATAAAGCAATTGCTACAGAAATTTTATTTAAGGAGGAAGGAACCAAGGAATACTCACTCTGGAGAGCTCAAGCACTGTGTAATCAATTCTGAAGAACTTATTGCTGTGAGGGAGTCTCTACAGTAGCCGAATAGTGACTGGACAACGCTCAAGTTGTTAAATAAATAATGAGAAAACACCGTATTGAGGGAAGAGCCCTAGCCCTTGGGCCCTTTCAAAATATGCAAATAGATTATACTGAGTTCCCCAAAATACAGAGATGGAAATATCTTCTTGGAACAGTTGATCACCTCACCAATTGGTAGCCTTTGTTACCTCAACTGCAACTACCTCCAAAGTGGCTAAGATGCTATTAGAACAAATCATTCCCAGATATGGGATAACTGAAAGAATGGACTAGATAAGGGAACACACTTTACTTCAAAAATTGTACATTCCATGTGTTGTATTAGACATAAATTGGGAATTCCATACCCCATGGCACCCTCAAAGCTCCAGATGTGTGGAGAGAATGAATGCTATCCTTAAGAACCATATTACCAAATTAATATTGAAACCAGATTAGCATTATTACGGATCAGAACTGCTCCAAGAAAGGACATAGGAGTTTCTCCCAGTGAAATGTTAGTTGGGTTACCTTATCTGGGAAGGGAGGAGGGGTTGCCAGTGGCTGAAACAAATGACTTACATCTCAGAAATTATTTGCAGGCAATTGCACTTTCTCTCACGGATCTTAGAAGAAAAGAGTAGTTACCCCAAACATCACCCCTAGACTTTCTATACACCAGGTAAAACCAGGAGATTGGGTTCTAATAAAATCTTGGAACGATGATACCTTAATAGCAGCATAGAAGGTCCCTTTTAGGTACTTTTAACAACTGAAACAGTTACCAGGAGTGCAGAAAAGGAGTGGTTGGTCTAACTCCTCTCAAGTCAAAGAGCCAGTGGAAGCTCCTCCCCAAATTTGGACAGTGGTACAAGGAGATGACCCTTCAAAGTTAATATTCAAAACATGACTTAATAGTAAACAATCATGGGCAAGACTGGACTGACCTTTGTATTTGCCACCAGAAAGCCTTTTGCTCCACTGTGGGCTGCAATCCCTTGGGTGTTGAGCAGTGGGAATAGAAGTCAAACCAGACCTTGACTAAAGAGGAATAGGAAATGACGTTCTAAGACTCTGGAAACTGCTGGACGGAGCGCCATGGCCTCTATGCTTCACCTCTAGATCCCTGCAGTGTGCTGTTCTAGTGCACAGAGCTTAGGAAGCAGGAGCGAAGGTAACCTTTGATGCTACAGTTAAAATCTGAGGTTTGCATCATCCCAGCAAGCACGGAGGAACTGCTATGGAAGGCACTGCACACAAGTGTATCTACATCCTACTTCAGTTGAGTTGGAAGAGAACTATGGACAGCAACATGATCCAACAGCTCAGGAACTTTTAAACAGACTGAATTTAACACCAACCTAATAAATGACTGATTAATCTTCCTTATAACTACTTCACAAAAGGAGCCAGTTTGTATAGTAATTACAAGCGACCCCCAACGAAGGAAATGACTGGCATCTGACTCCAAGGCTTCGGAATGCTGAACACTTGCTTTATTAAAACTATACTATTTTGCATTACAACTATTTAAAGAGAGATTACTATACTATGCTATGCTATGCTATGCTATGCTATGCTATCATACTAAAGAATACTAAAGAAAACTCATGACTCTCTGCCCGAGAGTCAGGACACAGCTTTGACTGATTGGCCAAATGTTGCGGTGTGATTTCAGGATCTACACCAGAACTTTGGGCCTCTCCCCTGATAATTTCCTGCCAGGTGTGTCAGTCACCTCTCCTTCCCCCTCCCTTGTCCCCTGCTGAGTACTGTCTGTCATTCCTGGCATTCCAGAAGGGCGTGGAGTGATTGGGCAGATTCAAAGGATGGCCTCTACCCCTAGGGGGGCATTGGGCCATCCAGGTGTCTTTGTCCCTTAGGAGCTCCTCTCCTGTACCTGGCTGGTGGCTTCCTAGTCCTTCCCTCCCCCTCTCCCCAGGGTTAAGAGAGCCAGCAACCACATGGTTCAAGGTGAGTTCTGTTGGAGCTGGTGCTGGATTCAGAGGCCTGTGAGCCAGAATAAAGCTCTGCATTGAAACCCTTCATCAGAAATGACTCCTCTCCTTCACCATTGCTTTAAAGCTTCTCTGCCAGAGGTAAACCAGAGGAGCAGACCGTGTTACAGGGGAAAGCTCCATCCTGCAGCCATCAGAGCTTCTGCATGCCTGGACTTGCCTCCAAGCACCCAGCTGCAGCACACAGCTGGCCAAAAGTGTCTCTGGGGTGAAAACACCACAGTTGCCACTTTTTGGTTCAGCAGCCAGGGCCAGACAAGCTCAGGCCAATCCTGGCTGGCTATATGGGTAATTACTCCAATAGCCAAGGAAACAAAACAATCCTCAGCAGAATCCAATTACAAAATTCCTTCAGATAAACAATCTTCCAACACATTCCACTTGTGCACAAACACAGGAGCAGTAAATGAGATAAGAATTGTTTTGATCGTTCTTTGCTTCTCTCACAGCTTCTCTCTGTTCAGAGGGCATGTGAATACCACAAGTTTGTGCTGACCAGAGAGAACAATGAAATCAAGTTTTTCAGGTAAAATGGATGATACAAGGAAAGGGTGGATTGTGAGAAATGAGGTGATATTTTGCTGAAGCCAAAAGGTTATTAGGTTAAAGAATGAAAGGTGTTGGCTCTATGTTTTGTTGTTTGAATGGTTTGGATTTGTTCTGGTTGGTTTGTTGAGTGTTGCCATTGGCTGGGAGAGTGGTGGGGTTGAAGAAGTGACTAAAAAAGAAGTAGGATGAGAGGGGAGGGGACCATAAATTTGCAGATGATACCAAGCTGGGAGCATGTGTGAATCTGCTGAAGGAGGGCTCTGCAAAGGGACCTGGACAGGATGGATAGATGGGCTGTGTCCAATCAGATGAAGTTTAACCAATCCAAGTTCCGAGTCCTGCATGTTGGCCTACAAATTGACTGGGGACAGAGTGGCTGGAGAGTGCCCAGGCAGAAAGGGACCTGGGGGTATTGGTGGACTGCAGGCTGGACATGAGCCAGCAGTGGGCCCTGGTGGCCAAGAAGGCCAATGGCTCCTGGACTGGATCAGGAATGGTGTGGCCAGCAGGAGCAGGGAGGTCACTCTGCCCCTGTACTGGGCACTGGTGAGGGCACAGCTCGAGTGCTGTGTCCAGTCTGGCCCCTCAGTTTGGGAAGGACCTTGGGACACTGAGCACATCCAGAGGGGACAAGGAGGCTGGAGAGGGGCCTGGAACACAAACCCTGTGAGGAACCCCTGAGAGAGCTGGGGGTGCTCAGCCTGGAGAAAAGGAGATCAGAGGTGACCTTATCACTCTCTACAACTCCCTGAAAGGATAGTTGTAGTCAGTGGGGTTGGTCTCTGCTCCCAGGCAACAACTGACAGAAGCAGAGGACACGGTCTTAAGTGGCACCAGGGGAAGCTTAGGTTGGATATTAGGAAAAAGTTCTTCACTGAAAGAGTGATGGCACACTGGAATCGCCTGCCCAGGGAGGTGGTAGAGTCACCAACCCTGGACACATTTGAAAAAAGACTGGATGTGGCACTCAGTGCCACGGTTTAATTGATGAGGAGGTGTTAGGTTATAGGTGTTAGGTTATAGGTAGCACAGGACGATCACACGCAATGATCATGCACAACCTAATTAATTCTGTGATTCTGTGAAAAGTTGGTGGTTGGTAGAGAACGCAAGTTCCTGAGTACCCATCCAATGGGAAAGGGGACAGGGACCAGCCCTGCCAGGAAAAGGTATAAAAAGAAAGCATCTTCTCGGAGAAGGTGTGTGTTCGTCTCTTGGGGAAGGGAGACACACCTGGCTCAGCTGAAGCATTACTAATAAAGAGGGTTTTTTTGCTTCGACAGTTTCTCCCAATTGAATTGTATCCAAAAGTTAGTGCATTTCTAACACCATGGAGGAGGAATAAGGTGATCTTTAAGGTCCCTTCCATGTTCTATGGTTCTGTGACTGGTCACGAACGCAGCACTTTCACGGTCCTCCTCGCACTGCGAGCCGCTCCAGCGCCGGGGTTCAGGCGGGACGGGACGGGATCGATGGAGCCGCCGCGTGTCTGGGGCAGCGCGGCCCCGCAGCTCCCGGCGCAGGGACCGGCCGGAGCGGGAAGGGAAAAGGAAAAGGGAACGATCGAGCGCTGCCTGGCGGAGCCGCGTCCCTGCCGGGCCGGGGGCGGTGCCGGAGATGGCGGCGGAGCGGGAGGAGCCGGGCCCCGGTCCCGGTCCCTGCCCAGGGCCCGCGGGGGATGAGCGGGACGCGGCCGGAGGGTGCCGGTGCTCCGCTCTGCCCGCCCCGGGGCTCATGGAGCAGGCCCGGCACCGCCTGAGGGAGTTCGATGTCGGGGACAGGTTCTCCCGCTTGCCGCTGCCCAGAGCCGCCGTGCTGCTGCCGCTGATGGGGCGAGGGGGGCGGCTGCACCTGCTGCTCACCGTCCGCTCCCTGCAGGTACCGGGGGCTCCGAGGGGCGCGACCCTTCCCGGGGAGCCAGCGGTGTGTGCGTCCCCAGTGCCGCCCCTCGTCCCAAGGGCACGGCCGGGAGGTTTTACCCTGCCGGGATTCTGTGTTTGCGTGCCAGGAACATGCCGGGATCCCGGAAACCCGTGACAGCAAATTATCATTTGCACAGCCGGTAAGGATTGCTTACTTAAATAAGGAAACTGACCCTGGAGCGCAGCTTTATTAAATGAGGTTTTTCAGTCTGCACTTAATATTACTCTTCTCTCCCTTTAGTTGCCTTTTTAGTATAAAAGGCAACAACCCAAGGCTGCCAGAACTCTTTCTCCAGCATTTTGTTTTCTATTACAGCTCTGGTTTTCCATTCCCGTGTCACATCAACTGCCTGTACTCAGGAATTACTTTTTTCCGTTGTTGGGTCTTGCTTAAAAATCAAATAATCACAGTAACATAGCTGTTAAATTGATTGTAAATGTGTTTGTTACTGATCCATGATGCTCAAGCCTACTACTGTAAGGTATTTAAAGGTATCTTAGAAATAACTCACTTTTTGATGCAGTCAGGAGAGGACATAGTCTTTTAAGCAATAACTAAATAATTTAATTTGTAATGAGTCAGTTGGGTGCGTGTCTCCCTCCCCAGAGGCAAAAACACACACACACACTTTGACAAAATGGTGATCTTTATCCCCTTTGGAGGCTGGGCTGGTCCTGTCCCCTTTCCCATTGAATGGCTCCTCAGAAACTCAGGCTCTGCCAACTCTTCTGTCCCTTCCCTTCTCATCCTTCTTCCTGTTCTGGTCATGTTCAACCCTGCCCCTCTCCCAGTTCTCAACAACACTCAACCAATTAAACAAAACACACTCCAACTATAGATAACAGATAGGAAACAGAAAACGCCATTTCCATTCTATTGCTCCATAACCTTTTGGGGCTGAAGCAAAATGTTATTTTCTCTCTCACGGGTACATTATTTAATTGTGTCTTTCAAAAGTTTCTGCTCTTATTTTAATCTTGCTCTACAAGTTGTCTGTCCAGATTCATCTGTCAGTCACTTATGTAAACAAGATGATGTAAAATGTGAACTTTGACATACTCAAGCAGAAGTTCCAGTGTGAATTACACAACGCTGTCCAGGTACAGGGTATTTTTTGATAGTGAGGATTTATGAATTAGCAGGGGATAGCCTCAGTGTTTTCTTAGGTAGCTCCTCTTGCCAAGGCATGTTTCTTCTGGTCTGCAGAATCCTTAACCACCATTTCCAGCTTCTTTGACTGCAAAGATAAACATAAAGGGATGCTGCAATACCAACATGCATCTGTGTGGATCCAATAAGAAACATAAACCTTGTTCTATTAACACTAGTACTCCTTTACATTCTAGCTGAGAAGATCACCAGGGGAAGTGTGTTTTCCAGGAGGCAAAAGGGAAGCCACTGAAAAAGATGACATTGACACTGCTCTCCGAGAAGCTAAAGAAGAAGTGGGTCTTCAGCCAGAGAAGGTGGAAGTCATCTGTAGGCTGATGCCTGGAATTGCTAAAGTAAGTCAGCGTATCAGTACAGAATAAGTTTGGGTGCTTTTCTTTTGTGTGGTTGGCAGTGACCTTTTCAAACCTGGAAGTGTCAAGAGGCGCCGCTTCTTTGCGTGCACAGCCCGTGTGTCCAGCAGAGCCCAGGAAAGGGTTCTGGCTCAGGGTTTGGTGTTTGTGAGAGCAGCTCTGGGGCACCAGTCAGTGGCTCTGGAGCCCCACACAGACAGCGCTGCCCTGGCAGGGTCCAGCAGAGAGCCGTGAGCGCAGTCACGGGGCTGCAGCGAGGGGGTGCTGAGCAGACAGGCTGAGGGAGGAGGGCTGGCTCAGCTGGAAGGCTCCCAGGGGATTTGGCTGCTCTCTTCTTCTGGGGTGTCAGAGAGGGGACAATACCACAACTCTTCTTGAGGCAATGGACAGAGCAGCAGCACGGACATTTTGATGAGATGCAAGAAAGAAATCCTCTTCACCATGAGGTCAGCCCAAAAGTGGAGCAGATGTTCCTGACAAGCTGCATCATCTCCATCCCTGGAGCTGTGCAGAGCTCACTCACGCAGGCAGGGTCGCAGCAGGCTGCTGCAGCCTCACAGCTGTCTGGTGTGGTGTCTGCTGACTCCAGGGCTGTGCAGACAGAGAGGGAGCACCAGTGGGGATGTGCACTGGGATTGTGGGCATCGTCTTCCTCTAGCAGGGAGACTGCCCGAGGTGTCTTTGGAGTGTAGGGCACCGTTTGTAAATTAACAGGTTCTCAATTTCAGTAGCAGTGTTCAGTGTTACATAGGATCAGTTTTCCCACAGAGGAATTGCTGTTTCTGAAGACTATTTTTGTTCACCAGGTAGCACATTATTACTATGCATCCTGTTCTTCTATCTGATAGCAATATCCTCTCCCCATTAAAAAAGGAAAAAACTACTTTTGAAATTGTACTGCAAAAAGCTTTATTTATGCTTTATTTGACTTCTTAAATTATAATTTTTGTACAGATAACCTTAAAGTCACATAGGTCAGAGGCAGTGTGTAAAAAGGATCAATTTTTCCCTGTTTTCCAGCCAATTAATTCAGTCAGTAGGAGAGATGGTGTGGGTTTTGGACCATGAATATTGTACATGTCAGATGATACTCTGGCTCCTCAGTATATACATTCCAGGTGCTTCTGACTTGGACTGAGTCTTTCCAGACTTGAATCAAATACCACAAACACTGTTTTGCTCTTCCTCTTTTCTACAGGACAGCGGTCTTTGTTAGTGTGAATAAATAGAACTGGCAATGTATCCTAAAGAATTTTGGTGTTCCCTTGCTGCAAGGTATGATTTCAGTGATTTTGCCTTCCCATGGAAGAAGGGATTACATTTAGAATTAAAATGTCCATATATAAGGTGTTTCAAAAATTGTTACATTTTATGGCTAAATGCATTGCAGTAATATTTCTGTACCTTTAGAAAAATACTTCCATATTCTGGAAAATTCGTATATCCTGGGAAAACAATACAGAAATGTGATGAATGATAGGGAAAACCTGGATTAAAATCAGAATTAGAAAACGTCAATAAGGAAGAGCCATGGGGAAGCAGGCATGCTTTTTTACTTCTGTAGCAAACTGGCAAGCCTTTTTAACTGCTCCGTGATTATACAGGATGAACTGAGTATTTGTTAAGTCATTTTTGAGAAATACAAAAATATGAGTTGAAATTCTTCAAGTCAAATTACATAGCTTGCCATTAGGGGGACTAAATTGCATTGCAGTTGAAAATAGTTCATAGGCTTCTTGTACTCATTTTGTAACAATGAAATGTTTTTTTGAGTATGAACATTTTTACTTGGTACAAACATAAGTGTTTGAGGGTTTTGTTGATTTTTAAAAATTTACTTATTGACTGGAGGTTTTTTCCCCTCTCTTTTCAGATGAATAACTTGGTGACACCAGTTGTAGGATTTATAGAGGATACATTCCAGGCCACCCCTAACCCAGATGAAGTGAGCGAGGTTTTTCTTGTGCCTTTGGAATACTTTGTCAAGCCCTTAAATTACAAGACCTTCTCTTACAAAACCTCCTCAGGTTACTCAACTCACGTACACTGCTTTATATACCATGACCAGGAACATAAAAAGTCATTCAAGATATGGGGTCTGACTGCACACTTTGCTGTATTTCTTGCTCTTGTAATTTTTGGAGAGAGACCTACCTTTGAAGTGGATTATGATCTTGACAACTTAATTTCATCCTCTGAAAATTACTTCATTAATTTGTATGCATCTGTACATGAAGGAAAGAAGAGTAATCTGTGACAACTTGGTCTGGCAATTAATTTATTTTGAAAGAGGAAAAAGGATGTTGGTTTATTTCCTTTGTACCTATTTTCTGAAAGCTACAGTTGAATTTCTTTGGAATTGGGAACTTTAGGATGACAATCCCTGACTAGATTAATACAATTTTTAATCTAAGAGTTGTGAGAAGCACACAACATTTTTTGTGAAGCAGACTTTCAAAAGGTCTGTTTCAGTTCCTTCTCAGTTTCAGTGCCTTTCTTATGTGTGATCAGAGATACTTTCTGTGCTTTGCTTTGTCTATAATGAGATAATACTGTTTGATGAAATTTGTGTCTGAGTTAACCTATGAAAACTTTCAGGGATCTGTCTGCCTCTTACATGTGCCATATGTGGACAACGTGATCCATACAGTCTTGTGTGGTATCTCTGAGCACTTACAGAATGTACAATAAAAATACAAAAGGTTTCAGATGCTTTCACAATCTTGTTTTGTTTTGCTTGGGCTTGTAGAGGGAAGAGGGCAGACCAATATGTGCAGTGAATTTTGGTTAATTTAACATTTCTCACGAGGCAATTCCATAGACTATGGAAAACAGGATACTTCAGGCAATAGCACTGAAGTTTGTCCTTCACCATCTGTTACCAAATCTCACTCAGCTGCTGGCAGGAGTCTTCTCCAGGACAGGACAGTGGAGATGAGGATTCACGAGGACAACTCACCAAATACAGAACAACAGAGAGGGGTTCAGAACCCACAAAACAGCCCCTGGAGAATGATCAGAGACTGACAATGCACAGCAAGAGCCTCTGAACATGGAATGACCGAATGCTCCATGCCAAACACACTGTAACCTGAAGACAAGATAGAGCAGGATAAATTTGAGTCAAGAGGCTGTTAGGAAAATTAATCCACAAACACCAGAGGTTTATGTCCAGAAAGGAGGCAGAGGAGTCCTTTTTCTTTATTTGAATAAAGGGAGAGCCATGAGGCATCCCCTGGGGTCTCTCGAATTCTTGGAGGACACAGCCTCCCTTTTTATCCCAATTTCCCAGCCACATTTCCCTTCTCACTTTCACCCTAGGCTGAGGTACTTGAGAGGTTCAGACTTCCCAATACGCCTGATCCCAAAGATTTCCCTCTAAGGTATAACCCTCCCTTTTAATTTTTAATTCTTATGGAATTTAGGGGGTTTTCTTCCCCATTGTTTCTTTCATCTCTCAATGTCTAATTTCATTTATCAGCAAACCTAAAGTTTATTGGTAAAAGCAAATATCTTTTCCCAATCATCAATCAGTGGAATCCTTCCCATTGCTTCTTTTATCTCCTAGTGCTACTTTTATCTACTAGCAGACCCACAGCTTGTTTGTAAAGACAAATCTGCCATTCCTCTCAAAATCAATTACCATGATAGCACAATCTGGCAGGAATGTGATCAGAGCTAGAAATCCCCATTCCTTGGCACAGCTGGCACGTGTGCAGTTAGTTGGGAGCGGGCGAGCTGCAAAAATAGTGTTGGTGGGGATGCTCCTCTTGTTAAACTCAGAAGCAAAGTGGCACAAGATAGAGCAGTGATTTTCACTTTAGAATTCCTTTGCCTTTGGGAGTGCACATCACAGAGGCTGCTCTTCTGGAGTTTGAAATCCCAGTATTGATTGAAAGAGTCCAGAAGGTAGAGGAAGAGCATCAAGCCAAGCCTTGCAGGGTTCCCTGGAATCTGGCAAGGAGCCAGTGCTGAAAGGCTCGTGCCACCCTCCTCCTGTGTCACTTGAGCTCCTTGCATGCCCCAGCAGACTTCCTGGTGCTTCTGACTGCAGATCCAACTAAGATCCAGTCATGTCCAGAGATAAAATCCAGAAGTAGCTCCACAGGTGCTTTGTTGCTCTGTCCCTGTGAGTTCTGCAGTTCCAAAGTCTGTAAACCTGCAGGTTTCTAGCCAAACCTGCTCATTTTAGAGCCCTTTAGACCTGCTTATATTTTATACTGCATTGACAATGTTTAGGTACTATATTAGCCATAAGTTTAGGCATAAGGATCCAAGGCAATGTGTTTGCTATCAGACTGTGATCCATGACCATCCTAAGGGTGTCAGTGGCTTCATGATAGGGGATTAGAGCATTAGCTATCCAGTTCCAGTGGCAAGGGACATGGTGGGACTTCAAGGAGTGGTTAAGGCTGGCTATAAAAGCTCCAGGTGCTTCACAGAGATGGAAAGAATCCAGTTCTCTGTCGTGAAAAGCTTCATCTGGGAGAAGACTGCACAGGATGTCATGAAATTTGCACCATGCCTGGGCAGAGAGCTCAGCCTTCATTGATTTCTCCCCATAAGACAAAATTTTCCCTCCTTTATTGATAAACAAGGTGTGCCACTGCCAATCCTCGAGGTTCTTAGGGCTCAGTAGGTTCTTCAAAGAGCTTCCCAGTTTCCCTTGATCTTCTCAAGGTTTGTCTTCTGAAGAATATTTGAGTGATTCAGTTTCTTTATCCTCAGCTGAAATCTCAAGGTTGGCAGTATCACTGGAGAAGAAACCACGTCGTTCCTGTCATACGGGTATAGAAATTGCCTTTTTTTTTAATAATATTTTTTTCTGCTTAACCTCTGTATTCCAGAACAGGAGAGAAATACTTTGTGGAATCATAACCAATAAAAAAAGTAAATGAGGGCTATCATGAAGAAGGCCATTTAGAGATCACAAAGTTCACCAGTTCAGTTGCCCTTCTTGCCATTTACACAGCAAATGAAGAAGAGTTTGCTGGAGCTTGGCCCTTCACTGACTCTGAATATTCTGCTCACTTTATAGGTAGAAACACTTGAATACAAATATTGCTCTCAGTCACAAACGAGAACACACCACAAGCTCTCCAAATTCAGCAAGTGGCCCAGAAATCTTATAATCTGATTACAGCAGTATCTATCTGAGAGCTCCAAGTATGGAGGATGGGCTGGCCACAAGCAAAGGCAACTTTGGGAGGGAGCACAGCTGCTACTCCTCCAATTTCCCAAGTGGGAATAACCCTCCCACCTCTTCCACCAGACCCAGCATGCTGCTGGGGGAGGCCCTCAGCTGGAGAGGCCCTGGGCAGATGTTGGACACTAGCCTGTTCAGCTGTGACAATCATGACTCCATCAGTGACTCCATGACCACAGATGGCGACAATGACTCATCCCTTTCCTTTTCTTCTTCCTCTGTGATATTTTCTTCTTCTTGCAGTATCTCCTCCCCTTCTGAAGGAAAAAATGATCCATAAATAGAAGACAGGCACATTGCCAATCCCATTTAAGCTGAGAAGTCCCACTTCCCAAACACTGGCCTCTCCAGAAACAATGGATGCTGCTGCTCCTCTCTGAATCCTCATGTTCATTCTCACTCACAGGGAATCATGTCATCCCCCTGCAATGCCACGCACATCCAACCCTACCAAAAGCCCTGCCATTCTCTCTTACAGCTTTCCCCAGCTTTTCTGCCTAGCCATCATCTTTCCATGCCAGCAACAATGTGCTGGCAAGGTCCTGGGAAAAAGTCTCAATGTTCTCAACTGCTCAAAACTCAGGAAGCAACCAGCAACCAGAGAGGCCAAAGTGTTGGTCTGGCATCCCTGCAACTTCCAGACTTGTGGAGATGGGTGTGAGCTGCCCGATGTGCGATGGTAGGGGGAAAAACCAGGAGATCTTCCTGGGAGACAACAGGTAGTGCTCACCTTCCAACACCTTGGGGAGGTACTTGGTAACCCTAGGGAAGGTCCCCTTTCCTTTCAGGGTGATTTCTGCTGGTTCCAGATAAGCCACTTGGACCTGGAAAGTCTTGTGGAAGACTCCTAGCTCTCCTGGCAGATAATAGACTTTCAGCACTTGCTTCTCGCCGGGTGCAATGGAACCCTGAGGGACAGGAGAGGAGGAAGGGACTGCATCACAGCTTTGATGTGGGATGGCTCAGGGGACAGACAGGCTGAGAAGACAGGTTCTCATCTAGAAGAAACCATCAGACCACATCACTTTCTACCTTCCTTGTGCTCAAAAACTTGCACCTCCAACCCTGGGGTGCAGTGTGTCCTCCTGAGCTCTCACAAGGCTGCAGCCCCAGCACAGCTGTGGGGTTTCTCCTCCCCAGTTTTTTCTCCTTTAATTCTCTCCTGGGCTGCCTGACACAGGGCCAGAGCCATGGACTTGTGCTACTCACTGTGCTGGGCACGACCACGGGCACACCAGGCAGAGGCTTTGCTGCAGTGCCAGTGCTGGAGTTTGGCACCACGTAGGGGAATTCCATAACCCCGGTGTTCCGCAGGGTGACCTCTGCTTTGAGGACTTTGTTAAACACCTGGGGAGAGGAAAGAGGAGAGAGAAGTTACAGATGTTAAACACCTGGGGAGAGGACAGAGGAGAAGTTACAGATGTTAAACACCTGGAGAGAGGACAGAGGAGTGAGAAGTTACAGATGTTAAACACCTGGAGAGAGGACAGAGGAGTGAGAAGTTACAGATGTTAAACACCTGGGGAGAGGACAGAGGAGTGAGAAGCTACAGATACTGATGCTGGCAATCTCCTTCCTCTTTCGTGGCGTGGAAAGCACACAGCCACAATGCAACCACACAACTACAGAGAGGTGGTAAAACCATGTCAAGGCCAGTAATAAATGAACCAGGGGACCGGGTCCTCTGAACTCTGAGGGGTCACCAACAGCCAGGAGAAACAGAGGAGGTGGCACTGAGATGTGTGAGATGAAGCCAAAAGCTTATGATGTTAAAGAATGAAAGTTGTTGGTTCTCCATGTTGTTGTTTGTGGTTTGGATTTGTTCAGGTTGGTTTGTTGGGTGTTGCTGTGAGCTGGCAGAGGGACGGGGTTGAAGACCTGACCAAAAGGAAGGAGGATAAGAGGGGAGGGGACAGAAAAGTTAGCATCAGAGAGAATGGAAGTTCCCTAGTACCCCTTCAAGGGGAAAGGGGCCAAGGACCGCCCCAGCTGGGTACAAAGGGGATAGAAAGATTGCCTTTTTGTTGGAGGGTATGTTTGCTCGTCTCTGGGGGCAGGGAGACACACAGCCAGCTCAGCTGAAGCATTACTAATGAACACTTTTGTTTTGCTTTGACTTTGTCACCATTGAATTGTATCTAAAAGTTAATGCATTTCTGAGAGGCATTCCAGAAGAAAAGGCACCTGCATGCAAATATTGCCAAGAAACATACAGGTGACAAGAGAGACACACAGGACAAAACAGGCAGTGCCAGCAACTGGAAGTGTCTGTGGACTTTTAAAGTGAAAAGAAGTGGGGATCCTTCTAGGACATAGTTTTCAGCTACTGAAGTGACTGAAAGCCCAGCTTCCTCCCTGGATTATTTTGTGGCTCAAGCAAGAGCGTTTGACAAGAGCATCTCATTGGAGCCCAGCTTTAGGAGCAGATCAGTGGAGGGATATCTCAGGGACATGTCCCTCCAGACATCTTCACTGGGAGCCTTGTGCTGCCCAGGAGGCAGTGTCAGGTGCCTTGAAGAGGACAGTGTCATGTCCCTCAGCCAGGGGGAAGGGAGGGGAGGGGTGGGGATGGCCATTTTAAACCAGTTTGGATGCTGGACATGTCTCTCAAAGGTTGTATTCTAAGCCCCAGAGCCAGCAAAGGAGCTGAGAAGGGGAGAGAGCCTGGGATCTAGGTGGCCATGGTGCCAAGACAAGGAGTGTGGACAGCTAGGGATATTAGGACCGGAAGATCTCGGGCTGTATGCGTAGGCAGGAAGCCTCCTCCTCACCTTGCAGTCTGACCTTGGCTACCTGGCTGCACCCAGGACACGGCCAAAGGAAGTGACACAGACTGCCCAAGCCATAAATACCCCTGAAACCTTGCAATAAACGCCATTTGCTATCCACCACATTGGTGTCTGCAGTGAGTGGACCGAGTGACTCTGTATTTGGGTCACCGTGCCGGTGCCCGGAACCAGGTCGCCTGCAGAGAACTGCAACATTTCTGGTGCCGAAACCCGGGAATCAACAACCCGGGGTCGGGAATCGCTTAGACAGAGACCGGCGGCTGCACAGCGGGTCTAGTGCAGCGGGGGGGATGCCCCTGGACCAGCGAGGGACATGGAAGCAATCGCGAAGGTCATAACCCAAATGCATGTTCAGTGGAGAGTAGATTGTAAACTCATTATGCCTCGCTATTTCGAGGCTTATTAAATTAGGGGCAATAGGTAGCCCCGTGGATATTCTCCATCCGGAGAAATGGGACTATTATACTAAGGTTTTAGCTGAAGAAACCATGTCCTGTGGCTCGGAGAAAGCTCTCAAGTCATGGGGCAGGGTCGTGCAAGCCTTGCAAAAGGCAAGAAATGAGCAGGACACCTGTCGCGCTGCGAAAGCCTGGCTGCTGGCCACGCCGCAGCTGGGGGTGGGAGTGGCGACACAGACCGCGGAGGACTTAGAAGAAACCGGCAGCGAAAAGCCACGAACGCCAGACCTCCCCGAGCAGACCGGCTTACCATCTGAGGGGGGGAGGACGCGCGGTCGTTTTAGCAGGAGCTCACGGAGGAGGCGAGGGCGGCGGCAAAACCGCCAAACCCCGAAGGGGAGGACAGAGATGCACCTCCTCCATATGCATTTGAAAATGGCGGGGAGGCGTGTGTTCAGGGCGGAAAGGAAGGCGCTCCGGGCAGAAGTGGAGTCAGCCCGCTTAACAACGCATGTGCGGGCTAGCGGGGGTACGGGGCGGCCCCTGCGGAGGAGTGTATGACCAATCAGAGCGCTCAGCTCACATTCGGTCCTTATAGGGCAAGGACATCCCCCAGCAGGAGGCGGGGGGACCCCAGGGGGAGGGAACGGTCCGACCCTCGTAAGAAGGGGCGGGTTCAGAGCCCGAGAAAAAGGCAGAGCAGCCCAGAAGTCTCCGAGCAGTCGACTTCTGACTGGGACTCGGAGTCGAGCTCCGATTCGGAGGATTCGGAGCGGGGGTCGGGGAGTCCCGATTCAGACTTGAGCTTTAACAAAAGAAGGGCAGCAGCACATAAGGTCACTAGCCACAGCGCTCCCGCATGGGTAAAGGGGACATCAGAGAAAGATCGAACTCCCCTTACAGAGTGGCGTAAGATAAAAATAGCGTGCGCTCAGTGGACCCCGTCAGCGAAACTGGTGTTTCCGGTCCGGGTGGGAGGACCGGCGGGAACCAAAGAACCTATTCCCCGGTAAACCCAAAAGACGTGCAGGCGATTACAAAAGCGATCGCGGATAAGGGGATTAATTCTGCCATAGTTTCAACTCTCATTGATGGCGTTTTTGAGGGAGACGACATGTTACCTTTTGATATTAAGCAGACGTGCCGAATGATTTTTGACGGAGCAGAGATGATTTTATTTAAACAAGAGTAAGAAGATAACTGTATTAAACAGCTAGCCCTAGTAACAGGGGCAGACCACCCACTGCACAGCTCCAGCATACAGAGGCTAATGGGCACAGACCCCACTATGATCACCCCCCAAGCACAGGCGGAAAGCCTGAGGGCTCACGAGGTTATGACAAGGACTCAGGCTGCCCGAGAAGCCATCCGTGTTGCCTCTAAAGTAGTAGCCAAGCCTTCACCTTGGACTACAATAAAACAGAGTGAGTAGACCGAGTGACTCTATATTTGGGTCACCGTGCCGGTGCCCGGAACCAAGTCGCCTTGCAGAGAACTGCAACATTTCTGGTGCCGAAACCCGGGAAAAAGCTACTGCAATCACCCAAGGTGGGCATACTGTGGGCATTGGGGCTGTGAAACCATCATTACAGATGCCAAACCATCAGGGCCTGGGTGGGATCCACAAGAGCCTGACAGGTTCTTACAGTTCACCTGGGCACCCACCGGCTGCAGAACACCCTTCTTTTTCCACAGAAACTTCCATCGAAACAGTCATAAAATCCCTAAATTTCGGAAATGCACTAACTACAACATGACAGTTTTGCAGCCAAGTCACCCCAGTTGGACCATGGGCAAAACATGGACGGTAGCCGTTCAAGGGTCAAAAGAGTGGGTGAACGTGCAAATTATCAGACTCCCAGCCTCTATGTCCCAATCAGTCGGACCCAATCTGGTTCTAATAGCGAGCAAACCCAAAGAAGAGATCGCAGTTAACAGTAGTTCTAGCCCCGATACGCAGAACTCAGAACTAGTCTCCCCATCCAATCTCCTAGCCGAACCAAACCTTTCCAATTCATTCATAAACGTGTTAAATGCTACCTTCATATCGTTAAATCAGTCCCACCCGTACTTCACAGAATCATGCTGGTTATGCTATGATGCACAACCCCCTTTTTACGAAAGTGTTGCCTTCGATCTCCCGTTCATCTTCTCAAAGTCAAACAATCCATGCCAATGCAGACGGGACACCCCCCAGAGAGGCATTACCCTGAGTCAGGTTACGAGCCAAGGAAAATGCTTTGGCAATGCAACCTTGGCAAGGCAGATGGGCAATGTCTGCAAAGAATTTGGCAAACTTAAGGGAGAGAAGTTCCAGTGGGTGATCCCAGCTGCATCGAGGATGTGGGTCTGTCCCCGATCCGGAGTAAGCCCATGTGTACTCCTTGAAAAGTTCGATCACTCTAACGACTTTTGTGTCCAAGTTCTAATCGTTCCTAGAGTCCTGTACCACTCAGACAAAGAAGTGTACTACCTTTTTGAAGAAACCAGCAAGCTCCAAAAAAGAGAAATAATTACAAGTTTAACTATCGCCATGCTGCTCGGCTTAGGAGCAGCTGGAACGGCCACAGGCATCTCAGCCTTAGCGACCCAACACCAAGGACTGTCCCAGCTGCAAATGACGATCAATGAGGACCTGCAAAAGATTGAGAAGTCCATCTCTTCACTGGAAAAATCCCTTTCCTCACTCCCAAAAGTAGTTCTCCAAAATAAGAGAAGACTAGACCTCTTGTTCATGCAGCAAAGGGGCCTGTGTGCTGCCTTAAAAGAAGAATGCTGCTTTTACGCAGACCACACCGGAGTCGTCAGAGACTCCATGGCCAAAGTGAGAAACCGGCTGAACCAGAGAAAAATGGACAGAGAAGCTCAACAGGGCTAGTTCGAGTCGTGGTTCAACCAGTCTCCATAGCTCACCACCCTGATTTCTACCCTAATAAGCCAAATCACTATAATCTTACTAACCCTAATCTTTGAGCCTTGTGCTAGTCGTTAAAAGGCGTTTAGAAACAGCTAACATTTTGTTTCTCGAGCGCCGACAATTACTTTAAAGCATGCTAAAGTTACTAACACACTTACGATTTTACACTAATCCTACTAACCCATGAAATTTTGTAACCTTTACATTTTATAACTTTATAAGATTTTTACTAATCATGGAGGGGGGGGAAATGTGGACAGCCAGGGATATTAGGACCGGAAGATCTCGGGCTGTATGCGTAGGCAGGAAGCCTCCTCCTCACCTTGCAGTCTGACCTTGGCTACCTGGCTGCACCCAGGACACGGCCAAAGGAAGTGACACAGACTGCCCAAGCCATAAATACCCCTGAAACCTTGCAATAAACGCCATTTGCTATCCACCACATTGGTGTCTGCAGTGAGTGGACCGAGTGACTCTGTATTTGGGTCACCGTGCCGGTGCCCGGAACCAGGTCGCCTTGCAGAGAACTGCAACAAAGGAGCTGTGCCAGGAGCAGCCTGTGATACCTGCAGCCCCCAGTCAATCTCCTCCACGTCCAGTTGGTAGCTGGGGCACAAAGCCTGGGGCCTCCCTCCATGTGGCACAGCGCCGTGACATGGGCCACAATGTTGACGAAGCCAAAGAAGGTAAAGGTGACTGTGGGAAGAGACCCCAGGGACTGCGGGGTAGAGATGCCTTGGGAAGGCACTCCCCTGTAGGTGCCCGTCAACCAGGGTCCCCTCCCCAGGCTCTAGAAAGTTCTGTTGTTCCCTCTTCCCCATTGGCCTGCGTGCCAACTCTGCCTCCCCCTCCCTCCCCTCTCCTCATTCGTTAATCCCCGATCACCCCACTTATGCTCCTCCCTTGTTCCCCTACCTCATTGGTTCCCTGTACCCTGGTCCCTCCTACTCGCCACTACTTCATAAACCCTGTCCCCGCCCTGCTCGGGGCTTCCACAGCCTGTCGCCCTTCAGCCAGGTTGTCTCCCTGCCCCGCTCCTATCCACCCCACCTTTGACCCTTCGCCTTTCCTTCAATAAACCTGTTTGGACCCTCGACTGTGCTTGTGGAGCCCTCCTTCCGCCTGGTTTGGATTTTGTGATAGCTAGTCGGGACCGGGACACGACTGGAAGCAGACTGAGGAAACCTCTCCCCAGGAGCTGGACCACCCTCACCTGGCCAGGGACGACACCCGAGCGGGTTCCCGCAGGTGACCTGCTGGCTCTCTCCTGGCTGCAGCTCACCCCACAGTGGCAGGACATCAAAAACCTGGAGGGAGAGGAGGAGAGATCGATATGTTGAGAGTGGAAATGGATGCAGAAGAGCAGCTGTCAAAGTGGAGTCAATAGCTGGAGGGGCCTATTCTCCAAACATGGCCAGAATCATCCTAATCTCATCCTGTGTCCATCCCACTGACTAGTGGAGGGACCATGGGGAAAATCTTCTCCCATAATCGCTTATCCATGAGTATACACTACATTAAAGCCAACTGGAATGTCTCCTGGCAGCAAGAAATTCTCTGTGCTGCAGAACTTGTCTTTGGGAACCCTTCTCACTGTCTTCAGAAAAATAGGAAACTTGGAGGTGGGAGCCCTTGGAGCTGGGGAAAGGCTCATCTGACTTCTGAGGCCTCTCTCCCTCTCTCTGACTTATGTGCTGTTCTCTCAAGCTGCTAGAGCCAAAGTTCCTATAAAAGTGTCCTGTCAACCACGTGATGAGGTAAATGGGAGCAATGCCCTCCACAGGTGCTGCATTGGGGGCATCCTGGGGCAGCCCTTCCAAACGTCCCACATGGCCTCTCCAGTGACCACTTGCTTCAGCAGAGCTTTGTGATGGACTTGGAAGGATGTGAGGCCCCTCTGTGAGCAGTGCTGGGGGCCACCAGTGGCAGTGGGGCTACAGAACCTCTTCCCACATTGGAAAGATGGATATGAGACAAATTCCCACTTACCTCCTGCATTCCCACCTTGGGGCGCTCCATCTCCATCAACCGACTCAACGCCCGCATCCTCACCGGCATCTGAGACTCCCCAGGAGTGGATGACAGCACCTGGAGAACAAGCACCACAGGCTGCAGTGAGCTGGCTGGTCTGAGCAAGATCACTCTGCTGCAGGCTCCAGCACCTCACCACACCAGGAGCAGCTGAAAAGGGACCTGGGCACAAATCAAGTGTGAAAATGTTCAGGCATCAGACGAGTGCGGGTCCAAGCCCACCCACAGATGAGACCTGGGCTCCATCTGCACTTCCTACATCAAACTTGCCTGAGGGAACTGGGTGTCCCCAGCACTCAGGCAGGGAGGGTCGGAACTACATAATCTCTGAAAGTCCCTCCCAAGCCAAACCATTCCAGGATTCCAGGATGGCCATTTGAATTTCCCTGGTTTACTTGTGTATACATGGCAACAGCCAGGAAATAAAGATGATTTTGTGCTTCTCTTTAAAAACATTCAGCCACAGTGTTCATTGCATCTATAGGGCTTTGTTTGTCCTGATTCAGAAAAACTGTTCAGTGTTGAAACAACTGGTATGAGCAGGTGTGTGAGCAGGTACAACCCTTCTCCATAAACTTAATGCCAACACTGGGCTTCTGAGAAATTCTTCTGCTTCCTTACATCTTTTTGTTTTATTGCCCCATGAGCAGCCTCTGTTCCCCCTGATGCAGAACAAGGGGCCACTTCCCACTCCAAAGTACTAATGCTCACCAGGCAAGTTGGCAGATCAAAGGCCTTTTTCCTTGTTTGGAAGAAGAGACAGTGACTTTGCAAAGTCTTGCTTTATAAAAGACAGCTCTGGAGCTGTCAGTGCAATACCAGCTTTTGGGTGAAGGCCGAGATGTGAGCACTCTAGCTGGGATGGGAAGGGGGTTCGTGGAAATCAGGACTCTTCATGGATTGATGCACATTGGAGGCTGGAAGCCTTCTCATCGTGATTCAGATAAAGAGAGACCTCATTTTACACTGTAAAGAAAATAAGCCAAAAAATCCCAAACTCAGCATAGGTCTGTAGGATCTGATTGAGCTTCTCTAAGCAAAACTTTCCTATTTCTGCCTCCCCAGACACCCCATGTCCAATGACCACTTTCAGGGCACAGGACAAAGGGCAGCAAAAAGGGAGGCTGGCACAAGTATGACTTTTTGGTGGCAAGTTGAGGAGGCAAAGCAAGTGGTAGGTGCACAAGAAAATCCACCTCTGTTTCCAGGGAATGCTCTGCATCTGCTGGCTCCTGGTCAGAGTCCTCTTGAGCAGGATCTTCCTGGGCAGGATCCTCCTGGTCAGGATCATCCAGGGCAGAATCCTCTGGGGCAGGATCCTCCTGGGCAGGATCCTCCTGGGTAGAATCCTCCTGGGCAGAATCCTGCACTGTTTCTGAGGTTTTGGTTGGCTCCTCCACACTTTCAGTCCTGTAGTATCTCCATGGAAACACTCCCTTCTTCTTGATGACTGTGGTTTGAATTTAGGTGGTGAAGGCAGGAACCTGGAAAATAACATAACTATGATGGTGGACCTGTAGTGGGAGAGAGAGGTGCCTGCAAGAGCAGCTCCTCCCTGCAATGCAGCCCCTGGCTGGGTGCTGGTGTGGTGAGCTCAGTAACAGCCACTCCAAAACCAGGCTGGAGCAGGTCCCTGCTCGGAGCAGCACAGGGATGATGCTCATACCTTATGGTGTTCACCCGTCTGTCCGTCAGTAATGACCAGTGGTAGCTGACGGGTAGTGGGCTGCAGTTGGTCATCTCCATGTGCAGAACTTGTTCTGTGTCATTTATGATGCGGCCAAAGTCCACAGCCTTGGCCTGGAGGTGGAGATTCGGGAAGTAGACTTCTCCCTGAACAAGGATCTTCTCCACATGAGGATGCTCCATGAAGCGCACCCTGAGAACCTTCTTTGCCACCCAGCTATTCAGATTGTCCTTATAAGCTGGGTTAAACTGGATCCAGAGATGAAGTTCCTCTCCTACATCCACTCTCACAGGCTGCAAGGACAGGAACAGTAATTAATCACCCATGGGATGATGTCCCAAGGTCTTGACAGCAGGAAATAGTAAACATTCAAAGTGTGACCCCAGCATGGGCTTCTCAGTTCACGGTTCATTTCTCTACAGCAGGAGTCTGTCTGCAGGCACCACAGTCCAGTCCAGGATTCCCTCAGGCTCCCGTTTCTGTGCTCAGCCCCAATACAAGGGGGTGGCTGCTGGAGAGCTGGCATGCTTTCCAGGAGACACCTTTACTGCATGGCTTGCTTTGATCTGCTTTCCTGCTCCCCTCTCCTCATGTTTTAGAGCCAGCATGGATGTTACCAATTCAGGTAAGATTTTGATTCTTTCAGCAGCTCTGCTGATTCAGCTCAGGCCAATCCACTGCTGACACTACAGAATAAACTTCTCAACTTGAGGACCTCCCAACAGAAGTGCACCACCACATCCCTCCTCCTCAAACCCCACTGAACAAGCCCACAGAGGCTCACCTTGGAATCTGCAGGGAGGATTGCTGGTGCACATTGCAGATCCGGAATGGCTGTTCCATGTCCAGCACAATGCTGAGTGGCAGGGAGCTGGTGTTTTTTAAAGACAAAGGCTGGTACTGCAGTATCAGGACATCGCTGGGTTTCTACAGAAACAGGAGACAAGGGAAAGCAACGTCAAGTGCCATAGACCTCCTTCCCCTTCCAATGCATTTCACATTTTTCAACTCCAAAAGTGCACATATTTCTATTTACTTCCAGCCAATTTAAGAGTTGCACCTTTAAATGCCAGGATGCAATCTGGTGACTTACCTTTTCCACACGGAAATTGATTGCTCTGGAAGACATTTGCACAACAGGGCAAATGAAGTTGCAGGTGACATCCACTTGCATGATCTGCTTCTTTGCTGTCTCTTTCCCCACCACAGCGTGACACAGCAGCTGCTCCTTCACCTCCTGCATACAAGATTCACTTGTCTCCCAGTGCATGCTGGCAGGCCCAACACCCCACACTGGCTTGCCACCCACCCACGGGCCCTATTCCTGTCACTTATTATTAGGGACTGTAATCAGAGTCTCTGCTCTCCTCAATAGCTCTCTTTTCTTCTGTGCTGCCACCTATTTATTCTAAATATCTGTGCCCAGGGGTCCTGGAGCCAGGGAATGCATACCAGACTTAGCTGGCAGCTTCTCTGCAGAGTTTCATTTCCCCTGGAAAGAAATGCCCAGGTAGGAGAACGCTCCCAGATTCTGCTAAAATCTCCCCTCTGACTTGCTCTCCAGGGGTACTGCAAAACCTGGCTGCCCCTGGGACACCAGGGCTGGCTGAGAGACTGGGGCAAGCAGGAATAGCAAAGTTGACCAAAGTCAATTTGTCAATTCTGATGAACCCTGGGAACAGTTTCCTGCCTGGATGGACATCACACTGATCATTAGAGCTGTCACACTGTGTTTTCCCCCTCCAGGACTCATAACTAGAGCAGCCCTGTGCCCATGTTTGTCTTCAGAGGAAAAGCAATGCTGCTCCCAGGCACTCCTGCCATTCCCAGGGCTTTTGTTTTATTCCCCTGGGTAAAGGGTTTTTCCCTCAGAAAAAACACTTGACAGTAGTTTAATTTGCTTCCTGCCTGGGCTTCTAGTCTAAGTGCAACTTCTTTGCTCTGCTCTTCCTTTCTGCCTCAGCACGACACAGGTAAGCCCTGTTTGCCCAAAGGAGCAGTACTTCCTTCATCCTCTATTTTGGGATCAGCAAGTTGGGTTTATGGTAGCTAGGGAAACACAAAAGAGCCTTAGCAACTGATGGTGGCCAGCAAGGAAAGCAACTGGCCCTAAAACAGTTTCTTGAAGTCACTTGCTCCTTTTCACAGGTAAATGTCAAGGGGCTGCAGAAGAAGCCACAGTGGAGGGGATCTGATAGGGAAGGCTCAGCCCTTGGCAGGGCCTCACCTGGGCAGTGCTGGAGCAGCCTGCCAGCACCATGTCCACACTCTGGCCCGGCCTCAGGTCCACCTGCAGCAGCCGCAGCTTAAACACGGGGCTGCCAGGTCTGGGGATCTGGGAAGCATCTTTGCTTTTGGGGCCAAAGTGGCCAAGGGGAGGAGTGCAGCCGCTGGAAGCGTTGTCCTCTGTTTGTCACCTGGGCTGCTCAGTTTTGCTTCCCAGGGAAAGGGGCCGGCAGTGGTGTTCAGGGGCCAGTGCCCCGGAGTGGCCGCAGCCTGCTGGAATTCCGCATTGTGCAGGATGCCTCCGGACCCCAGCTGCCAACTGGGCCAACCTGGACTGGTTTGATACTGCCAAGTGCCTCCTGCAAACTGCCACCAGGAACCTGGTCTGCTCAGTTTTGTTTCCCAGGGAAATGGGCCGGCAGTGGTGTTCAGCGGCCGGTACTCCAGAGTGGACAGCTGCCTGCTGGAATTCCGCATTGCACAGGATGCCTCCCAGACCCCAGCTTGTTGTGTTGTATTAAGTTATTCTCCCTCGGTTGTGAGTTGAACTGTTCTGTTTTCCCCCTGTATTTGTTATGGTTCAGCCTTGGCTCACTCCGCCCTCCTCCTCACTGCCCATCATCCCCGCTCCTCCCATCCCTCAATGTATCCTTCCCGGACTCCTCCCTGGTGCCCTGCCTGTCACTCGGCGCCCCCTCCCTTTCCTCTAGAAAGTTCTAGCTGGGGCGTCGGGTGATTGGCTCAGGGCCCAGGGCTCCGCCCCTCATGTTCCCTTATTGGTTGTTCCTCATTGTCACTCCCTCAGATGCCAAACCCCTCCATACTTCCTATTGGTCCAAAGACTGTCTCCACCCCAATTTCTGGTGGAGAAATATGGTGTCTCCACCCCTATATTCTGCCCCTTATAAGCTGACGTAAGCCGGGTTTTGCTTGGTCGTCAGCTCTGGGTTCGTCCTCTGCACTGGGATCTCCCAGTATTAAAGGCTGCTTCAACCCTGAGCTGGAGTCCCTCTCTTTCCTGGCACGATTGCTGCCGCGAGTCTCCCGTCCTACACAGGGAGCTGTTTCCACCACAGAGTGGAGCAGTCATCCCTAGGCGCTCTCTAGGGTACCCAAGCCAAAGGGAGTGCCCCCTACTGCAAGCAGCGTGCTGTGTGCTTGCCGGGCGGCTGAGAGGGTCGAGCTCTCTCTTGACCACTCGCTGCTTCACCAGCTGCCACCACTGCCAACTCGAGCTGCTGTGATAGTGCCAAGTGCCTCTTGCAAACTGACACCAGGAACCGCCACTGGTCAGCTTTGTTTCCTAGGGAAAAGGCCTGAAGTCTTGCTCAGAGGCCTGAGGCACAAAGTGGCCGGTCGCCTGCTGGAATTCCGCATTGCGCAGGATGCCTCCCAGACCCGAGCTGACGCCAGAAACTCCAGAGGGAGGAAGGCTTGGAGCAAGGAAGCATTGAACATTAAGGTGTCTGTGCACATGAGGGGGCAGGTGGAGCTCCCTGCATGCTGAGATCCCTTGCTCTCCTCCTTTACAGCAGTCAGAGGGAATTGCATCCACTTTGGGCACTGTCCTGTCGGGAAGTGCTGCCACAGGACCTTCACCATCACCAACCACACCTGTCACCAGTTCAAGGGCTTTGAGTGGGAGGCAGATGGCCCATTCCAGTTCTGCCCCAAGGCGAGCATGGACTGCTGTGCCTTTCCCCATTGCTCAAGCCCTGCCCTGGTGTTCGCAGGAGCTGGCAGGGAGTCCTCACATAGCAGTGACAGCCTTTTCCAGTGCCATGCAGGAGATGCAGACCCTGGCTTTGCTGGGCAGAGGCTGCCAGCCTTGCAGAAAAGGCTTCATGTTATAGGAGGTGGCACCTTCTGTTCACAGGAAGAACTTCTTTCCTGTGCAGGTGCCAAGTTGCCCAGAGAGGGTGTGGAGTGTCCCTCAATGGAATTATTCCAGAGCCCTCTGGACACAACCCTGTGCCATGTGCTCTAGGATGAGCATGCTTACACAGGGAAGTGGGACCAGATGACCTACCACCCATGTGGTCCCTTCCACCCTGTGGTCCCTTCCACCCTGTCCCACCCTGTGATCCCCCAGGAATACCCATCAGAATCATGAGTTGGCAAGTGCTAAATGTTTCCCACCTGCACTGCAGGGTGGTCTCAAACGTCCCCTCACACTTTGGGGAGAACCGCACTTGAAAGGCCTGCTTCTGGCCAGGGGCAATGGTGCCACAATAGGGCTTGAGGGAGAGCACTGATAGGTCACAGATGGCATCTAGGAAGACCTCTGGGGAGGAACCAACATTGTGTGAGTGGTGTAGCATCTTGGAACAGTCGTACTGCTTGGGCTGCTGCAGCTGCTGCTCGGAATCCTGCTGCTGCTTGGCCAACTGCTGCAGCTGCTGCAGCTCAGAAGGATGAGTTTCAAAAGGACGATCCTGCTGCCACCCAAAATGGTGCAGCAGCTTCCTGAGACACCCTGAAGTTTCAGAGGAGAGGAAATAACCTGCAGAGAGGAAGAGGACACCTTTCAAAGTTAAAATCCTGTATTTGGAGCACCAGCAACTCTGCCTCCTGCTGCAGGTAGATGGAAGAGAGCTGGGATGCACTTGGAGCATCTCTGGCCAATTACTTTCAGCAGGAAATAGAGCATCTGGGAGCAGGGTCTCTGCCTGCAGCACAAACTCCTGTGCCAAAGCAGGAGAGTTGGTTTTAGACGGTGACTTTGCATTTGCCCTGGAGTGGGGAACTGCGCAAAAGGCAGTGGCTGCAGGGCAGTTCACTTGTTACACCATTGTTTTTCCCAGTCTCAGACTTTTCAAAGAGTCTGAGATGTTCCTGATGTCCCCCTTCCCAGTCCTTCCCAGTCCACCCAGCACGTGGCTCTCCGCGGAGCCTGGCTCAGCTCCTTTGCAGAGCAGAGGTGCCAGAGGAAGAACAGCAGGGGATGAACAGCAGATAAGGGCAAAAACTCTCCAGCTGCAGCTGGGAAGATGCTGATGACAGTGGACATGTGGACAAGGATGAAAAAGCAATTCATGTTTTGGGGTGAAGGGGCAGAGTCTTCTCCCAGGGCCCTCAGCTACCAAGTGAAATGCCCTTACGCATCAGAGCAGATGAGTATTGCTTCTTCACTGCTTCACCATCTTCAGCTTCCTCCCAGGAGTATTCCAGGGCTACCTTCCCTGTGTTGGATAGCCTGAAACTGAAAAGCAGGAAGGAGGAATTTTTAAAAGGTCCAATAAATACAAAGCAAATAATACAGTAACATTGTCTGATGGACTCCTGGTACCATTTTCTGCTGAGAAGCATCTTCTACCCCAGGCAACCCTGCCATGCTCCGCCTGCTGTCCTGCGTGGCTCAGAAAAGGATTTTCAAGTCTGAAAGTTGAAGGGCAAAGGGCACATGTGGTGCCCAGGACATTGAAGCTAAGGGGTTTCTCTGGACTTTAGGTCTTGGTATGACTGCAAACTTATTCTTGAGCAGATGAGGACAGGTGACATGCAGTGAGAGCAGTGCCATGGCTGTTCTCAGCAGAAAGGTGTGGCAGCACTGAGGCTCTCCTGAGCACCTCCACCTGCTTAGCTTTGTGTGCACGTAAATGGGCCTGTGCTGGTTTGGGGTGGGGCAGAGTTCTGGCAAGCAGGCCCTGGGCCAGCCCTGGGCAAGGTCAGCTGCTGCCCCCAGGGCCCTGCCTGGCCTCCAGCTGTCCTCACATGGCTGTCCTTGTCTGCAAGGGGGAGGTATCCTTGAACTGAACCACAATTGGGCTCAGTTGGAACTGAGCAAAAGTCACAACGGCACTGAGGTACACCTTGGCCTCCTGGCTGCTCTTCTCATGCACAGTGAGAGCCGGTTCTGGGACTGGTTCAGGTGGAATTTCCTGTTCAGGTTCTGCCATTGCCTCTTGTCCCACTGCTGGGCACCACCAAGCACAGCCTGGTTCATCCCCTAATACCCTCCCTTCAGTCCCTCTGACTGGGATGGGAAGGTGAGCCTAGAGACAGGCAGCCCCAGAGAGGCGGCAGAAACACCCACAGGAGCAGAGAAAGATCATCATCTGGCCTTGGTAGGGAGACACTGGTTAAAAACACTGTATGAAACATCACACTCCTGGAAGGCTGCAAAATCTGGAAGAAGAGATCCAGCAACCAGCAAGTCCCTAGCTCTGCTTCCTTTTGGGACAAGCAAGGCCTGCTTCTCTACATGGAACCCTGAGTGCTGTAGTTGGTCCCCAGGCACTTAACTGCTCATGTTCCTGCCCTTGCACCTCTGCAGCCTCCATGCAGCGAGTGAACTTGTTTTTTGCTGCTCGCTGCTTGCACAAAGAGAGGATGCAGCAAGTTGCAGAGCAACTGGCTGAGAATGTTTGTCTGGCTAATACCAGTCCCTTTCTTCCTAGGATTCCTAACCCGAAGCCAACTCAGAAAACGGGGCAGGTGATTGTGAAAGCCCGGCAACAGAAAAGTCTTGGTAAACCATTAGAGCAGACAGAGAAAGGCCAGGGAGCCAAGAAGCAGAGGCTCTGGAAAGCAGCACCTAAGGGGCAGCATTTGTGTCAGCTGGAGTCTCCTGAAAGAACCAGCAGCATCATGCCTTCTGCTGCTGATGGTCTCCCTCTCCTTCAGAGACCTCTGCAGCCCTCACCTCCCGGCCCACGCCAAGAGTGGCTGTGCCCTCTCCACCCCTCAGGCCGGTCTGGGTGGCAGCAGAGCAGGGCTGCCTAACTCCTGGAGGCAGCAAAGCTGCTCTGTGTGGCTGCTGAGAGGAACCGCGAGTCAAGGAAGCCAGAACAAAGGAGACGAGAGGAGCCCCTGGCATAAGAGCTCAAGAGCGCTTAAGGTCCGAGAGAGCCCACAGACCAGTGACAACACTGCAATAGGGTAACAGCAAGTGAAGAACCGGGGAGGGTACTTGGGGAGGATAATCAATAGTAGAACAGCAGGGGAGGAACATAGGGCGGGGATCAGACTGTAGGTAACCAATAGGGGATAACATGGGAGGGAATTAGGCTTGTCACACCAATGGAACTTTGAGAGAAGGATGATAGACAAGGAAGGTTCTAGAGAAAGGGGTGGGGTTACATTTGATGAACAAGGGAAGAGGGCAGTACTTCCAGGATTGGCAGGGAAGGGTTTGGAAATCAGGGAGGTGCAAGGGAGACTGACATGGGGTCTGACAAGATTTTGCTGTGTGCAATGAGGCTGCAATCTATTTCAAGCCTCAGGATACAGTTATCTGCTACAGCCAAACGTTCTTTTGTCCACTGGTGCCTTAACTTCCATAAAATTATTTTATTTTGGGAGAATCAAACTCATTAAAAGCTGCCTCCCACCCCAAGGAAGACAGAAAAATTAGTGGTAATTGAATTGCCTCATTTGTCCACTAACACCTATTGCAGGAAGAAACCCAAATATCATCTAATCTTAACATATATGACTTTTTAGTGATGGTGTAACAGCTGAAATCAAACGGCAGTAACTATTCAATAAATCCAGTCTGGTAGGTTAAAGCAGCCATTACTCCATCTCTGTGCTGAAAAATTCTGTCCAGAGTCAGCAGCTCACAAGCTTCATTTTTCCCTCTGTTACTACACCCAGGTACACCCAGGCTCTATTTCATCTCCTTCAATATTTAATTCCTGAAGTTCAGGAACTCTTTAAATCCCTATCAAGCAGGATCCAATATGCTCTGTAGGACTCTGGCAACAGAGAACAGCTGGCAAGCACATTGCAAAAAGATACCAGACTTCACTGGATATTTATTTTGGTAGTGTTGGTAGTGACACAACCAGATTTGGAAATACCAGAGAAAAACTGTGTCCAGATTTACAAGTTCCTGCCTACATATTTGCACAGTCAAAAGCAGCAGCCTGTTTGAACAGCATTTGAGGAGACTGCTTAAATAGCTTTGGCAGGCTTTGGTGGAAGCTCCTCTCAGACTCTCGCATTTCACAGAAGAAAAGTCAATTTGCCTTTTGGCCTCTCTTTTTACAGGGAAAAAATCAAAGCCACTCCACTGCCCCGGGTTAGACAGCCAGTCTGTGCTGCATTCCTGACCTCAGCTCCTACACCAAGACCTCTGGCATCCCATAACCCTCAACACACCACCAGCCAACTGAACTGGTTTCCTTGCAGATATGGTGTCCAAAATGCATTACCCTCTCCAGGTCAGCCAACAGGAGAAATAGTGATTGTCTTCTGAGACTGACAGGAACAGCACAGGATATCCACAACACAGCTCACATGGGGCATCTCATGAGAGGACCACTGGAAAGCCACGTGCCTGTGGCCTCCCAGAGAATGGGTCTATTTGGCTGACAGCGCTGAGTAAGCAATTCAGAAGCTGCTTGTGCTCAGGAGGGTGCAAGCCAGCTACTAACATATTCTAGCACCCTCCAGGAAATCTGGGATAGAGAAAAGTCAAAGACTGGATCCTGCTTAAAACAAGACTTGGACAGACTTGATCAATGGGCCAAGGACAAGGGCGTGAGGTTCCACAAGGCCAAGTGCCACATCCTGCAGGTCACCAGCCGCCTCAGTGTGAGCCAGAGTGTGCCCAAGGGGGCAAGAGGCCAATGGCACCTGGCCTGGATCAGCAGCAGTGTGGGCAGCGGGACCAGGGCAGTGCCTGCCCTTCTGTGCTGGGCACTGCTGAGGCCACAGCTCGAGTGCTGTGTCAGCTCTGGGCCCCTCAGGAAAGGGGACATTGAGGGGCTGAGTGTGTCCAGAGAAGGGCAGCAAGGCTCCCAAAGGCTCTAGAAAACATGGCCCATGAGGAGTAGCTGAGGGAGCTGGCTTTGTTCAGTCTGGAGGAGAGGCTCAGGAGGGACCTCACCGCTCTCTCAACTCCCTGGCAGGAGTGTGCACTGAGGGGGGGCTGCTCTCTTCTGCTGGGCCTGCACTGTGAGCCAGAGGAAGTGGCCTCACGTTGAGAGGAAATTCAGGTTAGACTTTAGAAAATAATTTTCACTGTTCAGGTGTTCAGGGCGGGGAATAGGTTGGCCAGAGAGGTGGTGGAGTTGCCATCCCTGGAGCTGTTAAAGAAGCCTCTGAATCTGACACTGGGAAATAGTTTAGTGGTTTAGGGTTTGCAGTGTCAGTGTTGACAGGCCTGACGTTGAACTGATGGTCGTAAAGATCTCTTTCACCCCTGACGGTTCTGCAATTCCAAGCGCTTCCCCGCCTGGCTGAGGGGAAGGCTCAGGGCTGTCCCGAGTCCGAGGGCGGCCGCGCCCTGAGCGCTGCGGCTGCGGCATCTCCTGAGGGGCCGGGCCGGGCTCTGCCCTCAGCTCCGCGATACCCCAGCCCTCAGGCCGGCGGGGCCTCCGCTGTCCTTCAGCCCGGCAATCCCATCTCCCAGCCCTCAGATCCCGTCCCTCAGAGTGCACATCCCATCCCTCAGCCCGGCGATCCCATCTCTCAGCTGGACAGCGCTCGGCAGCGGGCACCCGCCTCGCCTCGGGGTCTGCCTGGAGCCACCCGCGCCACTGGATCACAGGTACCCGAGCCGTGCCCCATTTCCCCCCTCGGGACTCCCCAGCCTTTCCACATTCCCCAGCCTTTCCACATTCCCCCCTCCCTGCATTCCGAAGAATGCAGCTGCTGTTTCATGTTTAGACTGTTGCCTTCCAACTTCCCCACCCCTCCCTTTTTTCTTTTTATTTTATATGTTCTTTCCCTTTTATATTTGTGCTGATCTGGAGTGCTTGCTAAGACTTCAGAGTGGGGCTCTCATAACGAGCTGTAAATCACACACGGCCCATCTGAGGAGGAGGGTGCGAGGGAGCTGAAATAGGCCAGGACAGCCCCAAGTCCTGTCCCACAGCGCAGCGTCCTCACGGCCTCAGCTGCTGCTGTGGGGTTTGGTTTCCACAGGACGCCAACAACCCGCACTTCTCCCCTCTGGGCTTTGCTCCCTGGGTTTCGAAGGGTAAGTCCTGCCCAGGCTGGCTGGTCTGCTCACTGTGCCGGCCATGTGCTCTAGTGCTGCTGAGCATACCGGTTGACAGATCTGCACTTCTCCAGGAGTGGTTTCTGAGGTTTGAAGTGAGGTTACTGGGTTATTTTCCGTATCTGATGGAGAAGAGTTTTATATGCAACATTTGCCAGCTGTTTGTTGAAGCAAATCTAGTTGCTTGTCTTTCCACCTTGCTCTGTGATGCAACCACCGAGGTGAGCTGTTTGCATCTAATTAATGTAGGCTGGCTTATAAATACTATTTTGTGTACCTTCTGTGAGTTGCAAAAGTAAAAAAGATCCAGGTAAAGGTCAAGATGTGTCCTTGCATACATACAGTTTTAAACACCTTGTGCTTCCTATATTGTATAATTGTATAAACATGTATTAAATGTTATGAACAAAAAAATGGTTACCGTTTTTTTTCCTAAGAAAAGGAGCAGCAGAAGAGTTTTTGAGTTGATCTGAGAGTGAACCGTTGGCCTAGAGTTCTTTGTTAGGGAAATGTTGTAACCGCCAGTAAAGTATCCTTAAGTATAGTCATTTGACTCTCAATGTAGGAGATTCTTGTCTATTTCAGCACCACCCTAGCCTGCTGCCAAGAAGACGACAACCCCCCCCGGACGGTGAGAGGAGAGGGGGATATTTGCATCTCAGGAGACATGCAAATTTTCCCCAAACCCAGACTACCTTAGGACAGGATTTATACCAAATCCTGGAAAATACCCCAAAAGAGACGAGCCGAAACAGAATTGGGGGATCAGAGTGGTGTCTGGACAGCAGGGCCAGGGTCCGAAGCTGGAAGAGACACTTGAAAACTTCGGCCACTCCTCGCCCTACCTAAAAACGATGTCAGTCTGACCCAGGACCCGCTGGACTGATAACCCAAACGGAGACACCCTGGGTATACCCCACTGCCTTGCGAGGACAGGACTCCCGGCCCTGCCCCCTTGGGGACAGAGCTGCAAATCCTCCTCTTCTGAGTCACTGCTGGGAGCGGCGGCAGAACTCCGCGGATCTGCTAAAACCCCCATCTCCGAGCTGATCACTTTAATAAAGGCATTAAAAGGAGGAGAATCTCCTGCCCTGTTTATTTCAGCTGGGGGCTCGTCCGGGATCGCCACGCCTGAAGAGGACACCAGGACTGGGACGGCCGCCCACCCTAGGACCTCCGGGACAGCTGGCTACCAGGACCCGAGGAGATCAGCTTGGACCAGTGACGCCGAGGAGCGCCGGATTTGTGAGAAAATACCGGCGGCGGGAGTGGGGGCGAGTGAATGGTGTGTGAATGAGACGAAGACTGGTTAGTTCCAGATCTTCGAAGCGAGTGGGACCTCCCATTACCGCGGTTCCGGACTCCCGCGAGGGGGCCGGCCGGGAACGGAGGGAAGCGTTTGGAATTCGAGTGAGTGAGAGCCTCCGAAGGGGGAGTCAGGGCCGCCCCCCTCCGGGCGTGCGGAGGAATTTTGGGTGAGTGGCACGCACAGATCTCAGCGAAGGAGGCTGGGGTTTAAGTCCTGACGAAGGAAGTCAGGCACAGATCCCGGCGAAGGAGGCCGGGGTTTGTTTTAAGTCCTGACGAAGGAGGTCAGGCAGATTGTAAGTCTCGAGAAGGATTCGAGCAAGCTCAAAGCCCTGCAGGCAAACTAAGTCCTGACGAAGGAAGTCAGACCTCGGCGAAGGAGGCCGGGTTTTAAGTCCTGACGAAGGAAGTCAGGCCTCGGCGAAGGAGGCCGGGTTTTAAGTCCGGACGAAGGAAGTCAGGCCTCGGCGAAGGAGGCCGGGTTTTAAGTCCTGATACATAAAGAAATCAGGCAGTAGTATAAATATAAAGTCCTGAGCTTCAGGCAATTTTTTCTTAAATTTTTTTTTTTTCTCTTGAGACCTAGAAAATGGGAGGATATAACAGCAAGAAAGAGGGCAAGAGGCTGAGGAATATACCTCCCAACTGTCCTTTAGGAGAACTGTTAGAAAGATGGGATTCTATAGAGGCCACCGAGGGATTGGATAAGGTTAAGATGATCCATTATTGTGTAGAAGTTTGGCCAGAATTAGAAGTGCTGGGAGGATGGCCCTGGTGTGGGACAAAGGATAAGTGGATGTGTCAGCAGCTGAGTCAATATCTTACAGCTCGGGAGGACACCGATCCTGAGCAATTATTGTATGCAGATTGTTGGCTAAAGAGTGTTATTGGGGATGAAGGTGTGAGAATTTGTAGGGTACAGAGGAAGAGAGAGGGGAATGACAGAGGGGATGTTGGAATTAGTAAAAGATGGGACCCCCTGGACTATTTACCCCCGGGTTCCCCTTTACCTTATAATCCTCTTCCTCGAGCACCTCAAAGAGCAGATGCGGCCTTTCCTCCGGCTGCTATCTCATTACCACCCCCTGTAATTCCTTCCCCTACCCCTTTGGCTTCCTCTGCGGCAGACCCAGTATCTCCCCTAGTAACCACTCCCTTGGCACCCCCTTCAGCTCCCTCAGTTCCTTCAGCACCACCACAAGTGCCTATTCCACAGGCTACATTCTCTACCCCTTCTCAAGCTCCACTTAATATGCATGCAGGCTCTTCTCCCCATCCTATTGCTGTCCCTTTACCTCCTCCTAGCTGGGGCACAAATGCCTCCTTGCCTGATAAGCCGCTATCACTGAATACACCTGGTGACCTGCAGAGAGTTCAGGGGAATCCTGATAGCTCTCAAACTGGTAGTTCAGTGTCTGAGGATGGGCCACACTGCAATACCAGATCTAAGACCTCCAAGGTAGAGAAACTTTTTCCCCTCAGAGAAGTTCCTATGGGAGGGGTAGCAGGAGGTGTTGGCTTTGTAAACGCTCCTCTAACTGCTTCTGAGGTGAGAGGATTTAAGAAGGAGTTGGGGCATTTAGTTGAGGACCCAATAGGCATAGCTAATCAGGTGGATCAATTTTTAGGTCCAAATATCTACACTTGGGGGGAGATAAATTCCATTCTGAACACATTATTCTCCCCAGAAGAGGTCCGGATGGTTAGGGAGGCTGGCATAAGAATTTGGGAGAAAGATAACCGTCCGGGACCCCAGGTGCCATCAGGGGAACAGAAATTGCCACTAACGGATCCCAACTGGAACCCTAATGAGGAGGAGGGGAGGAAGGCCATGATGGAATATAGATCTTTGATAATTCGGGGGATCAAAGAGTCGGTTCCCAAAGGAACTAATACCAAATTAGCATTTGAGGGTGCTCAAGAGAAGGATGAAACTCCTGCTACTTGGCTTAAACGCCTAAAGCGGAATTTCCAGTTGTATTCTAAAATAGACCCAGACACCACGGAAGGCCAAGTGTTACTGAAGGTTCAATTTGTCACCAAATCTTGGCCAGATATAAGGAGAAAATTGGAAAAGATTGAAGACTGGCAAGAGAAGGACATTAATGAGTTACTGAGAGAGGCATTAAAGGTGTATTTAAGGAGGGATGAGGAAAAAGCAAAGGCTAAGGCTAAGATCATGGTGACAGTAGCTAGAGAAAGTGTAGGGGCAAGCAATACTATCCCACGATACAAGGGAACAAAAGAGTGGCTGGGTCCATCACCAGGAGGAGGCAAGGATAGACCAGTACAGTCAGGGGCTAGAGGAATGGAAAGATCTCAAGTCCCTCTGAGAGAGAGGCATTGCTATTACTGCGGGGAAATTGGACACATTAGGAAGTTATGTAGGAAGCTCAGTATGGATGAAGCAATAGCCAGGGAACAAGACAACTTAGGGAGGATTCTTAGGGGTGATGATTAGGGGTGTCAAGGGCTCTATACTTTAGGGGATCCCATGCAACATCTAGAAGAGCCCTTGGTAAACTTTGAGGTGGGACCCCTAAATGAAGAATTTGAATTTTTGGTTGATACAGGAGCAGAAAAGTCTTGTCTGAACAAAGTACCAGAAGGTATGTCAGTAGGAAAAAAATTTTGTGAAGTGTTAGGGGTTGAAGGGAAACTATTTAGAGCATCAGTGATAGAAGATGTAAAAATAAAAGGAAACTCTAGACAGTATGAAGCTAATTTTGTTTATCTGCCTAAGTTAGAAAAAAGTTTGTTAGGAAGAGATCTGCAGGTTCATTTGGGAGTTGGGATTGTCCCAAGAAAAGGGAGGATGGTGGTACAAATAATGAAGATATCCCAAGGGGATATCGCAGAAATAAACCCTGAGGTATGGGCTGAAGGGGGAAAGCGGGGCCTATTGGACATTACACCAATAACAATAAAAATGCAAGATGAAACTTCACCCATACGGGTTAAACAGTATCCAATTTCCCTAGAAGGAAAGAAAGGGCTTGCCATAGTTATTGAACAACTGTTACAAGAGGGAATTTTAGAACCCTGTATGTCACCACACAATACCCCTATATTGGCAGTTAAGAAAGCTGAATGGGAAATATAGGCTGGTACAAGATGTGAGGTAGGTCAACAAAATGACCATTGCTAGACATCCAGTTGTGCCCAACCTGTATATTCTTCTAAGCCAGATTCCAAGAGAACATGCTTGGTTCACTGTCATAGATTTGAAAGATGCTTTCTGGTCATGCCCTTTGGCAGTGGAATGTAGAGATTGGTTTGCCTTTGAATGGGAGGATCCAGATACAAAAAGAAAACAACAGCTAAGATGGACCCGATTACCACAAGGGTTCACGGAATCCCCCAACCTCTTTGGACAAGCCCTGGAGAGTTTGTTAGAACAGTTTGTTCCTGAAGAAGGAGTACAAATCCTGCAGTATGTTGATGACCTGATGGTGTCAGGGGAGGGAAAAGAACAGGTCAGAATGACTAGCATTAAGCTTTTGAATTTTCTGGGGGAGAAGGGACTAAAAGTTTCCCAAGAAAAGCTACAGTTTGTACAATCTGAAGTAACATATCTTGGGCACATAATAGGAGGGGGATATAAGAAGTTAAGTCCTGACAGAATCTCAGGCATTCTATCTCTCCCAGCCCCAAAAACAAAAAGAGATGTGAGAAAACTTCTGGGCCTGTTTGGATATTGCAAGTTATGGTTAGATCAATACACGCAAAGTGTAAAATTCTTATACAGTAAATTAGTAGCTCCAGATCCTTTGACTTGGACAGCAGAAGATGATCAACAACTGGAAAACCTAAAAAACAAATTGTCTTCTGCCCCGGTTTTAAGCCTACCAGACCTCAAGAAGAGCTTTGACCTGTTTGTGAGTGCTGAAGAGGGTATAGCCTATGGTGTACTAACTCAAGAGTGGGGGGTCTGCAGAAAACCCGTGGCTTACATCTCCAAATTGTTAGATCCAGTGGCTAGAGGCTGGCCAGTTTGTATACAAGCAGTAGCAGCAACTGCTATCCTGATTGAAGAAACAAAAAAATTGACCCTACAAGGAAAAATTAAGGTACATACTCCTCACAATCTTAAAACAGTGCTGAGCCAGAGGGCTCAGCAGTGGCTAACCGATGCCAGAATATTAAAATATGAAATCATACTAATGAACACAGATGACTTAGACTTTATTACATCCAATTCTCTCAATCCAGCACAATTCCTAATGGGAGAGCCTGTAGAGAATTTAGAGCACGATTGCCTTGAATTGATTAACCTCCAAACAAAAGTAAGGGAGGATTTAGAAGATCAGCCTCTAGCAACTGGAAGAATCTTGTTCATAGATGGCTCTTCTAGGGTAATAGATGGGAAAAGAGCTTCAGGTTATGCCATCATAGAAGGAGAGACCTTACAAATTAATGAGAAAGGGAAACTACCCCCAAACTGCTCAGCCCAAAGCTGTGAAATATATGCCCTGAAAAGAGGATTAGACTTACTGGAGGGAGACCGGGGAACCATTTATACAGACTCTCAATATGCATTTGGGATAGTTCATACATTTGGGAAAATATGGGAGGAGCGAGGATATCTAAACTCAAAAGGAAAAAGCTTAGCTCATGAGAACCTGGTCAGGTCTGTATTAGAATCTCTACAGAAACCAATAGAAGTAGCGGTGGTCCATATAAAAGGGCACCAAAGAGGAGACAGTCTGGAAGTTAGAGGAAAACGATTGGCTGATCAGATAGCAAAGGAAGCAGCCTTGGAACCTGGGGATCCGGTGAAAATTCTTAAAGCAGAAACCACACCTGAGGAGAGCAAAAGAAGAGAAGAACCCATATTCAGTGAAAAAGAGTTAGAGGTTATAAAAGATTTAAAGTTACAACAGGGGCAACAAGGGGAGTGGTTAACTTCAGATGGACGAGTGTTTTTGAATAAAGCACTTGCTCGAGCAGTACTAACAGAACTACATAAACTAACCCACTGGGGAGTTCAGGGGCTATGTGATCATTTCTTAAGAAATAACCTGTGCATAGGGGTATATAGCCTAGCAAAAGCAATTAGAAAAGGGTGTTTCATTTGTCAAAAAGTAAACCAGAAAGTCATGAGACGGGTAGTCCCTGGAGGGAGAGAATTAGCTCTAAGACCTTTCCAAAACATACAGATAGATTTCACTGAGATGCCCCCAGTGCAGGGGTATAAATATTTACTAGTCATAGTAGATCATCTCACCCATTGGGTGGAAGCTTTCCCGACTAGAAGGGAAACGGCCCAAGTTGTGGCCAGTGTAATTTTGGAAAACATTATCCCCAGATACGGAATAGTAAACACCATAGATTCAGACCGAGGTTCACACTTTGTAGCCCAAACATTGCAAAATATAACCAGAGCCTTAGGAATAGAATGGAGATTGCATACTCCGTGGCACCCCCAGAGTTCTGGGAGGGTGGAGCGGATGAACAAAACACTAAAAAATGTATTAATTAAATTGGTAGAAGAGACAAAATTGAATTGGCTGAAGTGTTTGCCCCTAGCGCTTTTGCGCATCAGAACAAGACCTCGGTCTGACATAAGGATTTCACCCTATGAAATGATGTTTGGACTGCCATTCCTGTTAACACCCTATAGTACAGGAGACTATCTGGAAGGAGAAGAGGCTACCAGAAAGTATTTAGAAATCATTGGAAGGACACTAGAAGGACTTAGAAAAAAAGGATACCTCCCCCAAACTTCCCCTCTTGAAGCAAAGGTTCATAATATTAACCCAGGAGACTGGGTTCTGATAAAGTCATGGAATACTGGACCATTAATGCCTAAATTTGAAGGCCCCTTCCAGGTACTCCTCGTCACTAATTCAGCTGTGCGGACCAGAGAAAAAGGCTGGACTCACATTACCAGGATTTAAAGGGCCAGTCTCACCCCCGGGCACTGCACGAGATTCAACTACATCTCCAGTGGATTCATCTGAGTATACTGTGGTAAAAGGACCAATTGACTTAAAATTGACTCTCAGAAGAAAGAGTCAAAAAGACTGAACTGTATAGAAAGAGTTTGGTATCAGAATCAAAACATATTTAAGAGTGTTGTAAGACAGTTTTGAATGTTGTAAAACAGTTTTGTATTTAAATGAGGTTTGTAAAACGTTAAGAGAAAAGAAAAACTGTTAAAGTAATTCTAAAATAATTCTGAGTAAACTCCCCCAACTCAAAATCAAATATTCCAAGTTAATCTTCTACAGAGTACCCTCCCTAGGAGAAGTAAAAATTAGTAGGGACAGACCAAGAGAGGTAACCAGAGAGGTGGATAAAAAAAGAAAGGACTCTTAAAGGGCTAAAAAAACCTGAAATCCTCAAGAGGCAAGACCGGGTGGGGGCAGGCTGTGTAAGATGACCCATACCGGACTCTTGGGAAGGGTAGTAATGATGGCTTTAATTGCTGGTGCTCTGGGGAGCCCAGGAGAGCCGTGCTGTGAATGCTACCAACCCCTCAAGGAGGGAGAAATAAGCTCCTTGTCGAGAGTTGATACAAGTTCCAACCCTATTTGTGTTAACCTCTCCCAATTGGTCTTTTGTGAAAAGGAAGAGAAAGGATGGATGGCCCAGAATACTGCCACTTTGATGCAGCAACTCCTGGGAGAGTGCCCTGTAGGAGAAACCGGTTTGAGCTTCAAACGTAATGTTACTGAAGCAAGCTTGATAGATCTGGTAAAAAGACAAGAGATGGTAAAAGTGGTAAGAAAAATGGTTTGTAAAAGGTATTTAGCAGTTTTGTCTGTTAAGAAAAAAAGGGACAAGAGTATTTACTATGAAGCATATGAGTGTACTGAAAAAGAGATAAACCCCTTTAGGAAAATGAAAGAAGTGTGTAAATGTTGGGAAAGCCCTAAACCCCTGGTTTTGATCTTTGGTATTACAGCATACACTAAATTGTTAGGAGATTGGTCTAGTAGTTGCACTACTGGAATGATAACACCAGATTTCTCTTTATTACACAAAGAATCTGGATCAAGTTTAGGAGTTCATATATACAAAGATTTAAGAGAAACCAAACAGAAGATGCAAAGTACAATAGAAATTGAGAGAAGTCAAAATTGTAAGGGCCAAGTTCAGACCCCGATATCTATGTTAAATAAAATCATCAGGCTCCAAGCAGTATTAGAGATAAAGAATGCAATCATTAGAAACATTTCAAACGAGATAAAAAACTAGCACATGTAAACAACCAAGAACAGACTCCTACACTTGATTCCAGTTGGTGGGATAACCTATGGATTTTCAAAAAAGATTTATGGGAAAAAGCGACTTTTCCCACTGTGTGTATACTGGGGGGATTGCTTTCTTTACTGTGCATATGTCCCTGCTTCTTTAAAAGAGTGGTACCCGCCGTTCAGGCCAACCTGAAGAAACCCAAGAGAATAACAAAGTTAAGTAACTGTGATTACCAAAGGGCTCAAGAAATTTATAATCAATACCGAAGGAAATTAAGGTTGATGCGAGCTTAGGTTTAAGCTCGATCAAAGAAAAAAAGGGGGGTCTGTTATGAACAAAAAAAAGGTTACCGTTTTTTTTCCTAAGAAAAGGAGCAGCAGAAGAGTTTTTGAGTTGATCTGAGAGTGAACCGTTGGCCTAGAGTTCTTTGTTAGGGAAATGTTGTAACCGCCAGTAAAGTATCCTTAAGTATAGTCATTTGACTCTCAATGTAGGAGATTCTTGTCTATTTCAGCACCACCCTAGCCTGCTGCCAAGAAGACGACAACCCCCCCCCCGGACGGTGAGAGGAGAGGGGGATATTTGCATCTCAGGAGACATGCAAATTTTCCCCAAACCCAGACTACCTTAGGACAGGATTTATACCAAATCCTGGAAAATACCCCAAAAGAGACGAGCCGAAACAGAATTGGGGGATCAGAGTGGTGTCTGGACAGCAGGGCCAGGGTCCGAAGCTGGAAGAGACACTTGAAAACTTCGGCCACTCCTCGCCCTACCTAAAAACGATGTCAGTCAGACCCAGGATCCGCTGGACTGATAACCCAAACGGAGACACCCTGGGTATACCCCACTGCCTTGCGAGGACAGGACTCCCAGCCCTGCCCCCTTGGGGACAGAGCTGCAAATCCTCCTCTTCTGAGTCACTGCTGGGAGCGGTGGCAGAACTCCGCAGATCTGCTAAAACCCCCATCTCCGAGCTGATCACTTTAATAAAGGCATTAAAAGGAGGAGAATCTCCTGCCCTGTTTATTTCATTAAATTAAACTCTTCTGAAAAGCAATTATATCCAGAGCAAACTCATTTTTACAGCCTTCCTTTTGTTTGGGTGGGTTGTGTTTTTTCTTAGGCTGGCAGGGTGGTGGCAGTAGGACAAAAAGAGGTGAGGAAGGCTGGCAAGCTTTTCCTTGTTGTGGCGGGGTTGGATTTGCAGGAAAATGAAATGCATGTCTGTTATCACTTCTGAAAGGCTGCAGGGAGATGAACTCTCTCAATTCTCGCTCTCTAAGGGAAGCAGCAAAGGAATGGGGGCGATCAGTAACTCCCAAGAGAAAGCAGGGCTCATTGTCTTCATTAGGATGACAATGATTGTGCTTTGAGCCTTTGCTCCACTTGGAGAAGGAAAATGAATCCATTCTTAAGCTGCATTCGCCACTGATTTAAAGTTTCTGCCTGGAGCGAAGTAATTTTTGGAGAAATTGTCAGAGCTTACTGTGATGCTTGCATCAACCTTCTGTGTTTGGGACTTGGGGCATGTTTGAGGGAGCATCTTTCTGCCTCCAAAGCTGAATGTCACTCTGCTGCTCCGCTCTCAGAGGCTGCCCTGTGGTGTTTGTGAAGAAGCAATGCTGTGGGGTTTTGTGGGTTGCATGGTTCATGTAATGTGGCAATGTCTTTGGGGAATTTCAATGGGTTCTCCCTGTAAGGAGCATGTCTCTGTGCTCACTGCCCTTGGTTTGATCAGTGCTGCCAGAACAATGCTGATGGTTTGGTGGCTCCTTGAGCAGCAGGAGGCCGAGTGTTTTAGAGTGTTCACCCCCTAAGTAACATGACTTGGTCTTAGTGCCAGTTGTTGGCTGATGGCAAAGTTGGCCACTCTTGTAAGGAAAGTTGGATCAGCTTTGTTGTGATCAGGAGCAGGGGACATTCTTTACAGACAGTGCCCCTCAGTGGTAACATGGAGCGACCTGATTTCTGCAGAATGTCCACTCTCAAAAGTTGATAACCTGGTAGTTACAGATGCAGGGCTATTATAAAATGACTGTATTTCCAAAGGAAAACTTTTCCATAGAAAGAATTCAACTGTGTGTGTGAGAGATGACAGAGTAAAAGCAGAAAACTGGAAAAAGTGCATTTTAGAAAAATGATGCCATTTCTACTGTATCTGTTATAAACACTGCTAATCTGAACAGAACTGAAAACACTTTTTCCTTGCTGTTGTAGAACAAGAACAGAGATAAAACAAAAATGAACACTCAAAAGGTGCAGATAAACCAGTGTGGTAAGATATCTAATATAATTTGTCGTTATAATCTGCATCAATTTTACAAAGTTTTAGTAGACTTTAGTGATAGGCCTGTTGTGGGGTGGGAGGGAGACGTGGTTGATCTGCGGTGCGGCGGTAGACAAGAGGCGAAGGAGCAGTCTATAATTGAAAAAACTCAGGACAACATATGAGAGAATGGAAATGACAAGATTTAAACTGAAGTATCAGGGTCTAACCGAAGCAGACGAAGAAAATAAGTTAAAACTGAGGGCTCTGGGGTGGATGGTTCAGCCTGGGGGGCACCGGACATGACATTGACTTTGCATTTCCGCCGGAGGGCGGGTTGGGTGACTTGAGGGGCGGTGTTTGGATTGTGTGCCTTCCCTGGAAGGAAGGGCTTTACCCACTTCGAGGGGACCCATTTGAGCCCAGCGGGGGTGGATACGCAAGCGTATCCACGACCCCAAGTCACTAGGTCAAATGGCCCCTCAACCTTCCACGTTTCAGGATCTCTGATAAGGACAGGTGGTCGGTCCTTGAACTGGGTTGTGCTCTGGGTGTTAAAGTGCCTAGCGATGGGCGGGTTGAGGCACTCGAAGCTGCAATTTAAAAAGTTGATCGTGAACAGCGCCCTGGCCAGGCGGATTTGAGGGGACTCCACCTTCACTGCCCCACTCTGATGTTCGAGGGTTCTTTTGAGGCTCTGGTGGGCCCTCTCAACCATGGCTTGCCCTGTCGGGGAGTAAGGGATGCCGGTTTTATGACTTACTCCCCACTCCTGCAGGAAGCTTCGGAACTCCCTGGAGGTGTACCCTGGCCCGTTGTCTGTTTTGACCTCTTTAGGGATCCCCAACACAGAGAAGGCATGCAACAGATGTTTTTTGACATCGGTTGTCTTCTCCCCTGTGTGGGCAGAAGCATACACGGCCCCAGAAAAGGTGTCCACAGAGACATGCACATACTTGAACTTGCCAAATGAGGGGATGTGGGTGACATCTGTCTGCCAAATTTCACAACTTTTCAGCCCCCGCGGGTTGGCGCCGGCATTGATGGCGGGAAGTTGAAATGCCTGGCACTGTGGGCATGTGGCCACAATTGCCTTTGCCTGGTCCCTAGTCAGCTGGAATTGACGGACCAGGCCGGGCGCGTTTTGATGGAATCGCTGGTGACTAAGTTTTGCCTGCTGGAAGGCATCGGGGAGCGGGGCCATTTCAACAGGGGCAGCTAGGGCATCGGCACGCCGATTCCCCTCTGCAATGAACCCCGGAAGGTCGGTGTGAGACCTCACATGCAACACATAAAATGGATGCTCTCGCCGGGAGACCAATTTTATGAGGCGCGAGAGCAATTTGAACAGGGTCACATTGGAGACCTCCTGGAGAACTGCGTGCTCTGCTCTGGACACTACACCGGCTACGTAAGCCGAATCAGTAACCAAATTGAAAGGCTCGGAAAACCGTTCAAAAACCCTGACAACTGCGGCCAACTCAGCAATTTGAGGTGAACCCTCAACAGTGGCAACATCGGTCTCCCATTGCTGAGTTTGGGGATCTTTCCAAGTCACCACGGACTTGTGAGATGCCCCGGACGCGTCGGTAAAAACAGTCAAGGCTTTTAAGGGCTTCCGGCTCTGAATTCTTTTTAGAGATAATTTGAATTGGTTATCTTGATTGAATAATTTGTGTTTGTGTTTGTGGACCGAAATTTGTCCGGTGTAAGAATCCAGAGCGAATTGAAGAGCTTCATTCTCCATGAGGAGGTGTTCCAACATGGCTCTGGTCAGTTGGCCTGATTTAAGCTGGAGTGGCATGTGTATGCATGTGAAGTCGACGCCGGCCAATTCCCTGATCCGGAAGCGAGCTTTCCGGATCAACTCAGCCATCAGCTCTTGTGGCCGCGTCATTCTTTTGGACCGGTGGTGGCTGAGGAACACCCACTCTATGATTAAGAGGGGGTCTCTCGAACCAGGGTCCTTAGATGTTACAATTGAATCATCCCACTGAAAGATCAACCCGTGGAGGTGTGGCAGACTCCCTAGGATGATGAATTGAAATGGCAAGTCTGGGTGGTAACGATGTGCCTGTCTCTGCGAGATGATTTCTTGCACCTTTTCTAAGGCTGCTGCAGCCTCTGGGGTAAGGGTCCTAAGAGAACTAAGCTCTTCTCCCCCTTTCAAAAGATTGAAAAGGGGGGCTAGGTCTTCCGTGGGAATTCCCAGCCAAGGTCTTACCCAATTTAAAGTCCCACACAGTTGTTGGGCTTCCACTAAAGAGGACACTTTAGTGTTGATTGCCAATTTTTGCGGAACAATGCTCCACTTGGTAATTTCAAGGCCAAGGTATTTCCAGGGCGGCATCTTTTGAATTTTGTCTTCCTGAAGCTCGAACCCTGCAGAAGTTAACACATCGGTTGTCAGGGCAAGAGCATGGGTAAGTGCATCATCGTTAGGAGCACAAATTAAGATGTCGTCCATATAGTGCAAGATGATTGTGTTTGTTGCTGCCGCACGGACAGGGGACAGCAGGGAAGAGACGTACCGCTGACAAATCACTGGTGAATTTTTCATGCCTTGAGGCAAGACTCGCCAGTGGTACCTCTTCGCTGGGGCTTCACGGTTGATGGTGGGGACCGTGAAGGCGAAGCGCGGGGCGTCATCTGGGTGTAGGGGATTTTGAAAGAAGCAATCTTTAATATCTAGTACAGCCAGATTCCAATTTTGGGGGAGCATGGTTGGGGACGGCATCCCTGGCTGGAGAGCGCCCATGTCTTCAATAATATTATTAATTTGGCGGAGGTCGTGAAGGAGTCGCCATTTGTCTTTGTTAGGCTTTTTGATAACAAAGACTGGGGAGTTCCATGGAGACATGGACTCCACGATGTTACCTTTTTTCAGCTGCTCTTCCACGAGTTCCGAGAGCGCCTTTAATTTTTGTTTATTGAGCGGCCACTGCTCTACCCAAATAGGTTTGTTTGATTTCCAGGCCAATTTTTGGGTAGGGCGCTCTTCAGTGGCCGCTACTGAAAAACCTGGGGAGCACTAGGTAGGTCAATTTTGGCTCCCCACTGGGCTAAAACATCTCTCCCCCACAGGGGTTCCGTGTAATCTAAAACAAATGGGCGGACTGAAGCCAATTGCCCATTAGGCCCCATAATTTGAACCACGCTCTTTGATTGTTTGGCCAATTGAAAACCCCCTACACCTTGGATTCGTCCAGCAGCGCTTTGCAACTCCCATTGTGACGGCCACTCCTTCGCAGGAATGATCGTCACATCTGCCCCCGTGTCGAGCATCCCATTAATTTTTGTGGATTGGCCATTCCTGGTGATTTGACACGTGAGCCGAGGTTTGTCCTGGCCCAAAGTTTGGGACCAGAACACTTCAAACAATGGTGGCAAAGTGTCAGGGATGGGCTCACAATGCCTATTAGATGAACAGGCAGGAATGGCCTGGGCGATGGCTTGGCCCTTTGGCAAGGTAATTGGGGGATGCGCACAGACAACAGAGATATTGAATGTGTCTGTGAGTGCAGGCAGCACCCCCGGAATGATGGTGATTTCCGGGGGAGTGAAATTTGTGTCTCCTACAACGACACACTTACATCCGCGCTGGAGCCAGGTGTTCGGTGCCTCGAACCCGACCATGGCAGGTGTTGGTCGTGAATCTGTGATGTCCAAAGGAGTCCACGAGGCACAACCTGAAAGGGAAGGCACACGAAGAATCGGTTAATGTTGGCAAAGTCGTAATCGGTGGAATGTCATGTCCGGTAGGGAAGTGTCTTAGGCGGGTTGGTAGGGGTATGGGTATGGGAATGGGGTCCCCTCCCTGGGTCTTTGGGCCTGATGTTAAGGCATCCCGCCTTATTTTTATCGTCGCGCAGGGGGGGACTGCGCTTCGATATTAGTTTTTTTGGTGATTTTCACTGGATGCCGCCTGCTCCTTGCGGAACTGGAAAAATTGTTTTCGCAAGGGGCAGTCGGGCATCCAGTGCTCTGGGTCGCCACACAAGTGGCAGTGTCCTTGGCTGGGCCTCTTGTTCTTTGGAGAAGCTGGTGGCTGTTGGGCAGCCATCACGTCGCTGTCGTAGGTGGACTCAGCGAACGAGACGCGGCGGGTTGGGGGTGGCGTCTTCGGGTCCTCCCTGGCCAGAGATGGTGCTTTCTTCTGGCATGCTTCGATCATCGATTGGATTGTCGGGGGAGGATCCACGGGGAGGCTCAGAATGACTGCCTTGCATAATGCATTAGCATTGGCGCTTGCCAACTCGGTCAGGATTCCCAGTCGAGCGCTCTCCGCTTGGACTTGATGGTCGATAGCCCTGCGGAGACGCTCGACAAAAGTGATGAAAGGTTCCCCTGGCCCCTGATAAATTTTGGTAAAGGTCGGCTCCTGGGCAGTAGGGCGGAGTGCTAAGAATGCCCGTTCGGCCATTCTAGCACTCTCCCGGAGCGCTTGACGGGGGATGTCTTGGGCTTGAAAAGCCCCGTCGGCCCAATTCCCAGCACCGACCAGTAGGTCGGTACAAACCGTCACACCACTAAGGGTTGTGGCTGTGTTAGGGTTCTCCCACAGCTGTGGGAGAATGTCCCTGACTCCCTTTTTCCACGCCTCCTCCCACACTAAAAATTCGGTGGGGTTGAGGAGACATGAAAAAAGCGTCCGCAAATCGGCGGGAACTACATTAGTCTCTAACAAAGAGGCCCGAAGGAGTCCCCGGAAGTATTCACTCTCACGAGAGAACTCCCTTTGGGCCTTGCACAACTCCTTAATCGTGGAATGGGGGAATGGGGTCCATTGCGCTCGGGGAGGCCCTACACTGTCGTGGTGGTACGTGACAGGAGCCGCTGTGATAATTGAGGGGAGGCCGTCACCTCCGGCATTGGTGGCGTGGGAACCGGAAGGCGGGGCGTGGGAATCCGGAAGCCGGGGGGAGGGGCTGACCGTGGGAATCAAGGCGGAGCTTGGGGGTGGAGCTGATGGAGTTGGCTCCGCCTTGGGGGCAAGCGTGAGAATCGAGGCGGAGCTGGGAGGTGGAGCGGATGAAACTGGCTCTGCCTTGGGGGCGAGCCCAGAGGGCGGGTTTTGGAGAGAGGGAGGGGGAAGGGGCGTGTAAGAGGGTGGGGGATTAGGAGGGGCTTCGGGATAATTCGGGGTGGGGTTAGGGAAGTGGGGGAGGGCGGAGAAAGGATTGGCGGGAGAGAAGAAGGGATTGTGGGGAGAAGAAGGGTTGGTGGCGGGAAAAGCCATGTGGCTGCAACCATCTTGGGCTCCACGGGAGCCATTTTGACGTACAGTCTGGGGGCTGCCACCCTCAGGGACTGCGAAACGAACCTTTGGACAGACAACTGGGGACCTGGGGGAAAAGGAATTGGGGGACTGGAAAGAGCCCTCCGAAGTCTGGCCAGGACTTCGGAGGCGGGGGGTCAGGGAGCTCTGAGGAGAGCCCGGCGGGTGGTGGAAAGCCGGCGCGGTGCTCTCACGGGCTGCTCTCCTAAGGATCCCTCGGTTTCTAGGGAGAGAAGGGGTGGAACGAGGGTCTGGAACACGGGGACAGGGAGAACAAGAACGGGGGGGTGGTTGTTCTCTCAATTTCCTTTTTTCTTCAGATTTTTGTTTTTCTTTTAAAGCTGTTATAATTTGAAAACTCCAATACACTAATCTTTTGTTTCGCCATCCCTCATTTGGGCCCAATTGAGACAATTTTTCGCCAACTGAATTCCAAAAGCTAATATCAATAACTGAATCTGGGGACAGCTCAGGAAATTGAGTGAACAACCAGAGAACTAGCTGTTTTAACTCCTTTTTAACAACTTTAACATCCCTCCCCTCTAGGGTACCCACAACTTGGTAAAAGACTCTTTTCTGGGGGACGGAGAGCTTCGCACCCATCTCCGCCCCCAAAAAGCGACAACCACGAAACGAAATAAAAGAAAACATTAACTAAAATCCCGAACCACCGGCCCCAACCTCACCGAGCTCAGGGCAGAACCTGAGACTCAACCAGGGAAAAGCTGGGAGATTGGGCGGGGGTAGCTCACGAAGATGGTGAGCTGGAGCTACTCACCCAAACCAGTGGGACACTGGGAAAAACTCCGTGGGCCGCAGCTTCCTTCAGGAACAGTTCCTGGGTGAAGGAGTTGGTGTTCCTATCCCTGCCCGGAGCGCCACCCCTAGAACGGGGTCTGCTCAACGGAACAGGGTAGCTTGACGGCCACGGAGCGATCGGCAGACGACGAGGCGAAGTTCCTCGAAGCTGCTAGACTCCTGCCGCAGGGCAAGGGGGTCTTCTCTTGCCCCACGTTGGGCGCCAAGCTGCTGCGCTGCTGCTTTGAAGACCCTCTACTCCCCGCACGGTGGGGAGGAGGGAGCGCCGGCTAGCTGGAGAGCACAAGCAGCGGCTAGCAGCGGGGGGCACTGCCTAGGCGAGCCAGGGGCGTCCAGGCAGCACCTTCGGCAGGCTGGAGCAGCGTTCGAGGAGCAGCTTTGGGTGAAGGAAGCGAAGGAAAAGAGGACCTTTACTCCGGGATGCAGTCCAGAGAGGGTTTATTGTCTCCTGGGGGAGTCCAGGGAGCAAAGGCAAGGAGGGACAGTGACAATAACTTATAAAGGGGGTGGAACGTAGGTAAAGATACATCACAAGAACCAATGAGGGAAAACTGAGGAGGAGTATTGTACTTGATAGACATATGAAGGCAACAAATGATCTTTAAGCCAGGGAGGGGCCCAGAGCACCTGCCCAATCACTCCCTGGGGAAGGGAGAAGTCTCTGGAAGGATGGGCAGGGCCCTGGGAGACGGACAGGGCTTGGGAAGGGAGAAAGTTGCAACAAAATGGAGGGTTGCCAGGGGAACGGGGGTGGAGACAAGGGGTTGGCAGCGTGCCCAGACAGGGAAGGTACTATCTGGGGAAAGGGGGAACCAGGGCTGAACCATCAAACTGAAGCATGGGGTTGAAACTGGGGAGAACATTACAAAATGGGGAGAACAGTACAAATTAGGGGAGAAACATAACTGGAAATTGGCCGCGCACCGCAACAGAGCAGTTGGGAAAACGTGCTTTTTCCTAGTTGCCAAATTTTGGATACTGTG
>NC_066325.1:3602438-3638156 GCF_022539315.1 Serinus canaria
AAAAGAAGTAAAGTGGGGATTCTTCTGGGACATAGTTTTCAGCTACTGAAGTGACTGAAAGCCCAGCTTCCTCCCTGGATTATTTTGTGGCTCAAGCAAGAGCAATTGACAAGGGCATCTCCTTGGAGCCCAGCTTTAGGAGCGGATCAGTGGAGGGATATCTCAGGGACATGTCCCTCCAGACATCTTCACTGGGAGCCTTGTGCTGCCCAGGAGGCAGTGTCAGGTGCCTTGAAGAGGACAGTGTCATGTCCCTCAGCCAGGGGGAAGGGAGGGGAGGGGTGGGGATGGCCGTTTTAAACCAGCTTGGATGCTGGACATGTCTCTCAAAGGTTGTATTCTAAGCCCCAGAGCCAGCAAAGGAGCTGAGAAGGGGAGAGAGCCTGGGATCGAGGTGGCCATGGTGCCAAGACTAGGAGCTGTGCCAGGAGCAGCCTGTGGTACCTGCAGCCCCCAGTCAATCTCCTCCACGTCCAGTTGGTAGCTGGGGCACGAAGCCTGCCCGGTCACCACCACCTTGTAGGTGGGGCCTCCCTCCACGTGGCACAGCGCTGTCACACGGGCCACGATGTTGGCGAAGCCAAAGAAGGTGAAGGTGACCTTCTCGCTCTCTCCTGGCTGCAGCTCACCCCACAGTGGCCTGATACCAAAAACCTGGAGGGAGAGGAGGAGAGATCGAGATGTTGAGAGTGGAAATAGATGCAGAAGAGCAGCTGTGTCAAAGTGGAGTCATAGCTGGAGGGGCCTATTCCCCAAACATGGCCAGAATCATCCTAATCTCATCCTGTGTCCATCTCACTGACTAGTAGAGGGACCATGGGGAAAATCTTCTCCCATAATCGCTTATCCATGAGTATACACTACATTAAAGCCAACTGGAATGTCTCCTGGCAGCAAGAAATTCTCTCTGCTGCAGAAGTTGTCTTTGGAAACCCTTCTCACTGTCTTGAGAAAAACCAGGAAACTTGGAGGTGGGAGCCCTTGGAGCTGTGGGAAGGCTCATTTGACTTCTGAGGCCTTTCTCCCTCTCTCTGACTTACGTGCTGTTCTCTCAAGCTGCTCGAGCCAAAGTTCCTATAAAAGTGTCCTGTCAACCACGTGACGAGGTAAATGGGAGCAATGCCCTCCACAGGTGCTGCATTGGGAGCATCCTGGGACAGCCCAACAAAACGTCCCACATGGCCTCTCCAGTGACCACTTGCTTCAGCAGAGCTTTGTGATGGACTTGGAGGGATGTGAGGCCTCTCTGTGTGCAGTGCTGGGGGCCACCAGTGGCAGTGGGGCTACAGAACCTCTTCCTACATTGGAAACATGGATATGAGACAAATTCCCACTTACCTCCTGCATTCCCACCTTGGGGCGCTCCATCTCCATCAGCCGACTCAACGCCCGCATCCTCACCGGCGTCTGAGACTCCCCAGGAGTGGATGAGAGCACCTGGAGAAGAAGCACCACGGGCTGCAGTGAGCTGGCTGGTCTGAGCAAGATCACTCTGCTGCAGGCTCCAGCACCTCACCACACCAGGAGCAGCTGAAAAGGGACCTGGGCACAAATCAAGTGTGAAAATGTTCAGGCCATCAGACGAGTGCGGGTCCAAGCCCACCCACAGATGAGACCTGGGTTCCATCTGCACTTCCTACATCAAACTTGCCTGAGGGAACTGGGTGTCCCCAGCACTCAGGCAGGGAGGGTTGGACTACATAATCTCTGAAAGTCCCTTCCAAGCCAAACCATTCCAGGATTCCAGGATGGCCACTTGAATTTTCCTGGTTTACTTGTGTATACATGGCAACAGCCAGGAAATAAAGATGATTTTCTGCTTCTCTTTGAAAACATTCAGCCACAGTGTTCATTGCACCTATATCTCCTGATTCAGAAAAACTGTGCAGTGTTGAAACAACTGGTATTTGTGTGTGAGCAGGTACAACCCTTCTCCATCAACTTAATGCCAACACTGGGCTTCTGAGAAATTCTTCTGCTTCCTTACATCTTTTTTTTTTTATTGCCCCATGAGCAGCCTCTGTTCCCCCTGATGCAGAACAAGGGGCCACTTCCCACTCCAAAGTACTAATATTCACCAGGCAAGTTGGCAGATCAATGGCCTTTTTCCTTGTTTGGAGGAAGAGACAGTGACTTTGCAAAGTCTTGCTTTATAAAAGACAGCTCTGGAGCTGTCAGTGCAATACCAGCTTTTGGGTGAAGGCCGAGATGTGAGCACTCTAGCTGGGTTGGGAAGGGGGTTCGTGGAGGTCAGGACTCTTCATGGACTGACACACATCGGAGGCTGGAAGCCTTCTCATCATGATGCAGATAAAGACCTCATTTTACATTGTAAGGAAAATAAGTCAAAAAATCCCAAACTCAGCATAGGTCTGTAGGATCTGAGAGAGCTTCTCTAAGCAAAACTTTCCTATTTCTGCCTCCCCAGACACCCCATGTGCAACTGCCACTTTCAGGGCACAGGACAGAAGGGCAGCAAAAAGGGAGGCTGGCACAAGTATGACTTTTTGGTTTGCAAGTTGAGGAGGCAAAGCAAGTGGTAGGTGCACAAGAAAATCCACCTCTGTTTCCAGGGAATGCTCTGCATCTGCTGGCTCCTGGTCAGAGTCCTCTTGAGCAGGATCTTCCTGGTCAGGATCCTCCTGGTCAGGATCTTCCAGGGCAGAATCCTCCTTGGTACAATCCTCCAGGGCAGAATCCTTCTCATCAGAATTCTCCTGGGCAGGATCCTGCACTGTTTCCGGGGTTTCGGTTGGCTCCTCCACACTTTTAGTCCTGTAGCGTCTCCATGGAAACACTCCCTTCTTCTTTGATGACTGTGGTTTGAATTTAGGTGGTGAAGGCAGGAACCTGGAAAATAACATAACTATGATGGTGGACCTGTAGTGGGAGAGAGAGGTGCCTGCAAGAGCAGCTCCTCCCTGCAATGCAGCCCCTGGCTGGGTGCTGGTGTGGTGAGCTCAGTAACAGCCACTCCAAAACCAGGCTGGAGCAGGTCCCTGCTCGGAGCAGCACAGGGATGATGCTCGTACCTTATGGTGTTCACCTGTCTGTCCGTCAGTAATGACCAGTGGTAGCTGACGGGTAGTGGGCTGCAGTTGGTCATCTCCATGTGCAGCACTTGTTCTGTGTCATTTATGATGCAGCCAAAGTCCACAACCTCGGCCTGGAGGTGGAGATTCGGGAAGTAGACTTCTCCCCGAACAAGGATCTTCTCCACATGAGGATGCTCCATGAAGCGCACCCTGAGAACCTTCTTTGCCACCCAGCTATTCAGATTGTTCTTATAAGCTGGGTTAAACTGGATCCAGAGATGAAGTTCCTTCCCTACATCCACTCTCACAGGCTGCAAGGACAGGAACAGTAATTAATCACCCATGGGATGATGTCCCAAGGTCTTGACAGCAGGAAACAGTAAACGTTCAAAGTGTGACCCCAGCATGGGCTTCTCAGTTCATGGTTCATTTCTCTACAGCAGGGGTCTGACTGCAGGCACCACAGTCTAGTCCAGGAGTCCCTCAGGCTCCCGTTTCTGTGCTCAGCCCAATACAAGGAGGTGGCTGCTGGAGAGCTGGCATGCTTTCCAGAAGACACCTTTACTGCATGGTTTGCTTTGATCTGCTTTCCTGCTTCCCTCTCCTCATGTTTTAGAGCCAGCATGGGTGTTACCAATTCAGGTAAGATTTTGATTCCTTCAGCAGCTCTGCTGATTCAGCTCAGGCCAATCCACTGCTCACACTACAGAACAAACTTCTCAACTTGAGGCCCTCCCAACAGAAGTGCACCACCACATCCCTCCTCCTCAAACACCACTGAACAAGCCCACAGAGGCTCACCTTGGAATCTGCAGGGAGGGGTCTCTGGTGCACATTGCAGATCCGGAATGGCTGTTCCACGTCCAGCACAATGCTGAGTGGCAGGGAGCTGGTGTTTTTTAAAGACAAAGGCTGGTACTGCAGTGTCAGGACATCGCTGGGTTTCTACAGGAACAGGAGACAAGGGAAAACAACCTCAAGTGCCATAGATCTCCTTCCCCTTCCAATGCATTTCACATTTTTCAACCCCAGAAGTGTATATATTTCTATTTACTTCCAGCCAATTTAAGAGTTGCACCTTTAAATGCCAGGATGCAATCTGGTGACTTACCTTTTCCACACGGAAATTGATTGCTCTGGAAGACATTTGCACAACAGGGCAAATGAAGTTGCAGGTGACATCCACTTCCATGATCTGTTTCTTTGCTGTCTCTTTCCCCACCACAGCGTGACACAGCAGCCGCTCCTTCACCTCCTGCATACAAGATTCACTTGTCTCCCAGTGCATGCTGGCAGGCCCAACACCCCACACTGGCTTGCCACCCACCCACGGGCCCTATTCCTGTCACTTATTATTAGGGACTGTAATTAGTCTCTGCTCTCCTCAATAGCTCTCTTTTCTTCTGTGCTGCCACCTGTTTATTCTAAATATCTGCGCCCAGGGGTCCTGGAGCCAGGGAATGCACACCAGACTTAGCTGGCAGCTTCTCTGCAGAGTTTAATTTCCCCTGGAAAGAAATGTCTAGGTAGGAGAACGCTCCCAGACTCTGCTAAAATCTCCCCTCTGAGTTGCTCTCCAGGGGTACCGCAAAACCTGGCTGCCCCTGGGACACCAGGGCTGGCTGAGAGACTGGGGCAAGCAGGAATAGGAAAGATGACCAAAGTCAGTTTGTCAATTCTGATGAACCCTGGGAGCAGTTTCCTGCCTGGATGGACATCACACTGATCATTAGAGCTGGCACACTGTGTTTTCCCCCTCCAGGACTCATAGCTAGAGCAGCCCTGTGCCCGTGTTTGTCTTCAGAGGAAAAGCAATGCTGCTCCCAGGCACTCCTGCCATTCCCAGGGCTTTTGTTTTATTCCCCTGGGTAAAGGGTTTTTCCCTCAGAAAAAACACTTGACAGTAGCTTAATTTGCTTCCTGCCTGGGCTTCTAGTCTAAGTGCAACTTCTTTGCTCTGCTCTTCCTTTCTGCCTCAGCACATGACACAGGTAAGCCCTGTTTGCCCAAAGGAGCAGTACTTCCTTCAGCCTGTATTTTGGGATCAGCAAGTTGGGTTTATGGTAGCTAGGGAAACACAAAAGAGCCTTAGCAACTGATGGTGGCCAGCAAGGAAAGCAACTGGCCCTAAAACAGTTTCTTGAAGTCACTTGCTCCTTTTCACAGGCAAATGTCAAGGGGCTGCAGAAGAAGCAGCTGCAGTGGAGGGGATCTGATGGGGAAGGCTCAGCCCTTGGCAGGGCCTCACCTGGGCAGTGCTGGAGCAGCCTTCCAGCACCATGTCCACACTCTGGCCCGGCCTCAGGTCCACCCGTGGTGGCCGCAGCTTAAACACGGGGCTGCCAGGTCTGGGGATCTGGAGAGCATCTTTGCTTTTGGGGCCACCGAGGGCTGGGGGACGAGTGCTGCGCCGGAAGGTGCGGGACCCTTCTGTGCTCCAGTACAGCCGCTGGGGGCGCCGTCCTCTGTTGGTCAGTGTGAAGTGGTAAAAGCACGGAGTTAAGCTAGGAGAGAAGCAGAGATGGAAAATGTCATGGGAACTGTTATTTTCCTGGCATCACTCAGCTTCAGCTTCACCCTGATGGCATTCCCTGACTGCACACTCTGCAATAAAACCTCTACCCAACAGGCTGTCCAGGCTCAAAGCTTCAGCCCTGCCAGGTCTTCCAGCTTTTCCATTTCTGTGGCTTTCCAGCATATCTAGCAACTCTCAGATGACATATTTCTAAAGGAATTCCTGTGGCTTCATGGAAACAGAGCTGGGACTGAAGATCTAGCCTGAAGGACTATGGAAAAATTGTTCCTTGCTGAACCTACAGGAGATGTAGAGGTTTCTAGAGTCTCCTACCTGAAGTGGGACTTCAAGTCAAGCCTTGGAACAAGAGGTTTGTCCGTGACAACTGTGGTGCCAATGCCCACAGCCTGGAGAGAGATGATGGTTACAGGGTTGTTCTCAATGAACACCTTCACCTTCTCCTGGAATTTCACTGTGTCATTCAGGTTGGCTATGACAGCCACGGACACCTCAGAATTAGGGGGGACCACTCCTTTACTGGGCTCAGTCCTCCAGCAGGTGCTTTTCCCAACCTGTAAGACAAGCCAAACACAGACTTAGATGGAAGTCATGGACCCCGCTCTGCTGTGAGGTGCAGGAAACAGGAAGGCTAAAGAGATGAGTATAAAAACCATAAACGTTTAATTTTCCTAAATGTAAGCTATGATGTCCAGCACAGTGGCTCCCCAAGAGCTTACACAACCTGTATTTTACCTTCCTTTAACAGACTCAGGTCATTAGCTCCGTTTTGCTCAACCCAAGGAATGCTCCCCCTCAGGAGAGGGTAATTCCCCCTACCAGCTCTCTTTGGAGTGCTTGCCAAGGGAAGCTGTTTACTCTCTGCTGGCTTCCCAGCAGCAGAGCTGGCTCTGCACAAAGGCTCACGGCTGGAGGAAGGCAGGACTGCTCAAATCCCAGCCCAGCAGCCACACAGCTGGGGGATACTGCTGAGAGCCTGAAGAATAACTCTGCAAAGCCAGCTGAGCAAAATCCCAAATCTCCTTTCCCAAGGGGCCATCAGTGCTTCCCAACATCCCCTGAAGGACTGAAGCCCTCACTCCCCACCCATCATCAGCTGTAGAGAGGTGCCCCAGTGCCCAGTGCTTTGGAAAAGCCACCTCCAAATAGTTAGAGCAGAGCAGGAAAGCAGGAAGCAGAAAGAAAACTGGACAACATGTGCTCTGTGGGCATGGCCCACTCTTCCCAAGAACTCTTGTCATTTGCTTTCTCATGGACTTCACAGATTGGGCAAGAGAGCTGGAAGCTGCCCAAAGGAGGGAGGAAAGGCCTTGCACTAGCACAGCTGTACAGACACAGCTCTGCAGGTCTGGCCCTGGTAGGAGCATGTGAAACCCAACCTTTACACACCATGACCACCCAGCCAAGGGCATTGCTCCCTGCAGAGGCTGAAAGCAGAACTCCATTGTGGAGTCAGGAAAAGTTGCCCTGGAAAACCTCCACTTTAGGGTAACAATTATCTCCCAAACAGCTGGAAAAGCAGCAAGAGGAAAATTCACACCCCTCCTCCTTGGCCCAAGAGGCTGTGGCTGGACTCTCACACAACACCTGATGATTTATCACAAATACAAACAAGTCCACAGTGTCAGGGTTGGCTTTAACCAGCTCCAGAAGTTGAACCCACCCAATATATAGAAGATCAAATCTCTTTTCAAAGCTTTTTTCAAGCCTTTCACAGATGCCCCCTCCAGCAGGGAGCACGTCCCACTCAGCCCCAAGCCACAAACCCTTCCTGGCTGCTCCTCCCGCCAGAGGAGCAGCTGCAGCTCCAGCCCTGTGGCTTGTCCCCCTGTGTAACCTCAACAAACGAAGCAACCTTCCTTTGCAGGTAGTCTCCAGACATTCTGCAATGCTACAGAGACCACAGGCTCTGGGGGTGTACAACCCTCACAGGTGCATTTGTTTGCAGCAGCACTACTGGTTTGACCCCCAGGAGTTGTGAAAGTTGCCTTCCCATGAGCAGTTTGAGGGCAGATCTCACACCCTGGTTTCTGCCATTAACACAAGTTTGGCACCAAGCAAATGCAGATGGAATGAGGAGTCCATGGGGAAATCCATGCATCCATGCCCTCTTAGGAGCAAAGGGCCACAGGCTTCTCTTGATCTCAGAGCTTCAAAAACAAGACTTGCACAGCTAAGTATCTTTCACAAAATAAAGAGAGAACTTGCAAACATGATCCAGACTCGTTTCTGCTCCAACCTCTCTGCAAACTATTTCCCAGAGGTGTGCATGAGATCCTGGCTCCTCTTGCTTGCACTTGGATGGAATATCTTGCTTCCACTCCCACAGAACAATACAGAAACTTGCATACAAAAACAAGTCAAGGGCTGCTCGTAACCAGCACTTGTCCCTGGAAAACAGCTCCACAGACACTTACCATCTCTAGCTGGAAGTTTGCAGGAATGACACTCTGATTGGCAAGGTGGAGAGTTTTGCAACAATCTTCTAAGACTGGGATAGATCCAAACTTTATCTCTCTGGGATGGACATAGACAGCGGGTCCCTGGCCAATGCACTCTAAACGGATTTCCTGTTCCAGGAAGACGGTAGGAAAGGTCAAAAAAAAGATACAACAAAGGCAGTTTTAAAAACACAGCCAGCTCTAAGAGCATTCCTAGACTGGGGATAATGATGGCCCTTTGAAGTTGTCAGTGATGCAGACTGAAACAGAAGGCCTGGAGCAAGTGTGGGGTCTGCAGTGATCCCACCTGAAAGCCACAAGCTCCCATTATCTGTCCTTGTCCACACCAGCCATATATCACAAGTTCCTGGAAGAATCCCGGTGCAGTTTGCACCCCACTGGGATGAGTTGCTCAAGGCACACATGTCCCCTTGCTCTCACCAGTGGGGATCCTGGTCTCCCAAACACGGCCAGCTCAGCAGTGATGCTGCACTCTCCCAGCAAGCGGGCCTCGACTGTAACTGGAATCTCCACCGAGCTGTGAGCCTCGATAATCCCAGACGGCGCAGAGCTGAAGTACCATACAGCAGCCTCCTCCTTGTGTTCCTGGAAGGGACAGAATCAAAAGCATCTTCAGAACTGAGGAAACTTTCAACTCCTTAACCTCTACCACAAGAGCAACTCCCACACGCTTGTAAAAATTCTCAGGAGAAAGCAAAAAGGCAAAAAATAAGAGGCAAGGTGTAGGTGCTGAGCATCCCCAGGGGGTCCAAAAGTTGCTGCATCCACAGACACCCGCCTGGGTGCTGACAGCCTCCCTGCATCAGGTTTTCACTGCCCTCTAAGCTCTGCCACTTGAAAACAAGTCAAGGACTAGAATCTAAACATCTTCCTCAAGATGTGAAACTGCTTCTTAAAGTTTGTATTTAGGTTCCTGTTCTCAGAAAACCTTTAGCTTTGACTAGAAACCAGCAAGGTCTTATCCAAACCCTTTAATTCCCCTAATAACCCCCTCAGTAACATTTGAGGGCAGGAGATGGATGCAAGGCCAAACCTGAGGGAGAAGACAGTAACAGCCAGGAAAGTCACTGTCATTCACAAGGGTCAGCTTCTCATCATAGAGGACTGTCAAACAGCAGCGCCCGAAGTCCACGACTGGGTTGAGCACTCGCAGTGGAGGAACGACGCATCTGGGCAAAGAAATGACCACAAGGCAATTAGATATACTGAGAGCAAGGAGAAATTTTGTCCTCAAAGAGCATGCAATGGAGTGTAAGACATTTGTCAATTCTAATAGAGTAGTAGAGTAGTCCTAGTACTCTAGGACTACTCTAGAGTAGTCCAGAGCTGTCTTAGCAGTTTTGCCCCTTCTTTGCCCAAGGACACTTGCAAGGACTCCTGTAACAGTCCCAGTGGTCCATGAACCCTGGGGGAGCCTTCCCAATGAGGACCAGTGCCCACCAAGGCTCAAGGAACACAAGACTCCAGTGTATCAGTGAAAATTACTCCTTTTTCTCCTACAGCACTGTTGTCCTGCCTGAAAGCTGAATCATCTCTTCCAGCAGTGGAGGGCACAAGGCCCACAGTGCAGGTGATCAACTTCTTCCAGTTCCTACAGCTCCCTCAATTCTTTACTCCATGGGTCTCTACACTGACTGTCTCCATTTGCACTTGCTTTACAGAATGGCAGCCCAGGCACTGACTGACTGGATGGCTCTGCCTGGGAGAGAGAACAGCACCAGGGAACTGCATCCCTCTTGGCATTCAACTGACACCCACAGCAGCACAGCAGGATGGAATTCTGCTGCAGCAAGAACAACTTTTGGTCTCAACTCTGAGAACATGACTCAAAAGAGCCAGAGGGAAGCAGCGAAACCTGAGCTGACCTGCCGCATCAAGGACTACAGTCCTCTTTGTAAGGTCTTTTGCTCTCCCCACTCCTGCCTGGAGCCTCTTCCCCACTGCACATGCACTGTTGAAGTGAACCAGACTCTCAGCAGGCTGCTTACTGTGCTCCAAACCACTGCTGCAGGGTGGTTACAAGCCAGCACAAATTCCCCTCTTGAAGGAAGAAGGACAGGCAACCCTTTGGAAAATTGTTCCAGCTCAAGCACCAAACCCCAGGCTAACAATTAATGTCATTCTGCTCCCTCAGAAAAAGGCCTAGGGCCATGCCTGGCAGTGAGCAGGGGGGCATCTCACTCCAGGCTGCTTTCCTAGCACTGTTCTCATGTCTAGATGGGCAGATCCAGCTCATGAAGCAACACTTCTCCTCTGGAGTGCAGCCAGGCAGTGTGCTGGTGACAGATGCACAGGGAAAGACAAGCAGGTGCAGGAAAGGTGTTGGTACCTGGCTGTGAGGGGCAGTGCCAACACCTTGCTGCCAGCATCTTCCACAGCCAGCAGCAGCTCCAGGTTGTAGTCTCCAACGGTGTTGGGACACAGGGTGACCTGGTAGAAGAGAAAAAAAGTGCAGCAAGTGTTTGCTCACTCCCAAAGTCTCATCACCCATGTGTGCTGTCCTCCAACTCTTGTTCCATGGTAGACAAAGGGAGGATTTTGCTTTAATTCTTCTGCTGGTCCATAAGTAGAGTCTCTGAGAGTAAAAAAAGCCCTCTGGCAATATCAGATTTGCTAAAGGGATATTGCCCTCTGGAAATTTCAGATTTGCTAATTTTTCACCTGACTACAATGACAAAAATGCAGAAGAAGTCTGTTGTCTTGAATGGAACGAGTCCAGCTTTACAACGGGAAGCTGAGGGCAAAGTGTGGCCCAGCACATGCTGGGCAGTTCATGGCTGCAGAGTATTTTCTGTCCCCACTGAAGATCTCTGCAGTGAATACAACTCATCTGCTGCCCAGGAGATGAGAAAGAAGACCAGGAAGAAAAGAAAACTGCTTTCTACAAAGATATCTCTCTCTTTAACAGCAACCTTCTGTTTACATCCTTGCTCTGCCCACTTGCAATCAAAGAAATGACTCTCAAAAACACAAGAATGGCTTCAGGACTTGACCATATGGTATGTGATCTCAGCTTGTGATTTTGAAAACAAAAGAGTGCTCCTTGAGAACATCCCAAGTAACCCAGCTAGCAGAGGCCTCTCACCAGTGCAGATCTTTCACTCACAGGATGCTCAAAGCTGGCACCAGAGCTAAAGCCCTCCCACACTCCAGTGCAGCTTCAGCCCCAGCAGCTGGACTCTTCTCATACCTTGATATCCTGGGATCCCAGGGCACGGATGTTCCCGCAGCAGGGACTTATGGTAAATTCCTCTGGCTTCATAGGACCTTTCTTCCTCCAAGTCGGGTGACTGGGTCGGCATATCTGAGTAGAGCTGTCAACACTGAGCTCTCCAAAATTATCCTCAGGAATGCAGGAGGAGAAGGCCATGGGTATCAGGGAGGTGTTAAACAGGCAAAACTTCAAGGTGCGAGGAAAACCTAAGAAAATGACACAAATATCCATTTAGGCATCAATATCTCATGATTCCTGCTGTGAATATCCTGCTGGTAGGATAAACTGTGCTTGGATTTTACTTTGTTATCTGAACTTCAGCTCATTGCAATGGATCTACAGCTTTGCTGGCCAGCTATGTGTGGAGGAGACATCTCCCAGCCTGCTTACCAAGAGTCATTTAAACCCAGAGGGGGAGGAAAAACCAGCTGCAGGCACAGCCCAGGGCTTCTCCATGCCCATCAGCAGTGACTCCAGCGGGGAGGCAGGAGAGGCACAAAAAGGATGTCATGATCTCAAATGCCACCGAGGTTAGCACATGCAGACAACATTCAGCAGCACAGTTAAAAGAAACAAAGATAAAACAGCTGCCCCCAGCTGAAGAAACCTGAGGAATGAAATCAGATTAAGCAGGATGAATCTGCTATTACAGAACCATATTCCTGCCTGGTGCCTTTCTTTATTGTGCCACTTACTAAAAGGGAAACAAGAAGTGGCCAAACGGGGATGCTGACTTTTTATTCCTTTGGTTTGATCTCATGATGGCAAAAGGGTACCTGAGGCACCAGCAGCCCTGGAATTAACAGCCTGAAGAGGCTGTGGTGGAGAAACACGAGTGATGAATGCTCTTATGTTCAAGTGCTCCATTTCAGCACCACACCAACCTCTGACAGTGTGGTGCCAGCCCAGGGCACACTCACCAAAGGAGATGTCACCGAAGTTGAGGGCGGGCACATCGACATGGAAAGTGGGTCCCATCACGGAGCCCCTGCGAGGACAAAGACAGGGAGGCAGTGCCTTTGTTAAAGGGAATCACAAAGGGTTCGGGTGTCCTTAGGGAGAGGGTGGATAAAAGCTGCTGTCAGAGCCACCCTGGGTTTCAAATCAACCCAGCACCCTGTGCTCAGCACAGCACCCATGTGGACAGGAGGCAGCCAAAGCAAAGTGGTCAGCAGCTGACAGATTATCTGGGACAGGCCTTTGAGCTGAAGTGAGTTTTACTTCTCCTATCATTACTTTTCTTCTTTTTTTTTTCCCACCCTTACCCTTTGCTGAGTGAGGATTTGATCCTTTGCCATGGCACCAGCCCATGGGATAATGCCCATGTGCTTGGGACAGTTCCTGCTGCACAGTTCCCTGACTCCCACATCAGCCCTTTCCTGGCTGTGCCAAGGAGGCACCAGAGCACTCTGGGTACAGGAGTTGGGAGTACAGCTTGTTCCCCACTGGGAGAGGTGAGGTGAGGCTGCTGCTGCCCATCTGGGATGGATTATTAACAGAAGCTTTAAAAAACACTGCTGCTGGTGCAGAATGACCCAGGGTGGCCCATCTGCAAAGCCCTGGGGGCTTTGCTGGGTGTTCAGGTGGGAAATCCCAGAGCAGCTACTGCCCAAAGCTGATCCATCCCACTGCCTGCAACAGCCTGAGCAGGAGACATCCCTGCAGGAAGTAGTCACTCCAGCTCCCAGGTACCCACACAGGGCAGCAGGCACCCCCACACTAAAGGGATGCCAGAGCCAAGATTAAGACCTCAGGCAACACCTTTTTTCTCTGCTCCATCACAAAATGAGGTAGATGGAAGATGATTACCCAGAGACAGCTACAGATGTGCCCAACAAGCTCCAAAGCCCTCCTCACCTGACAGTAAAGATCAAAGGCTCAGGGGATTCAGTCACTTCGAAGCAGAATTCCTCCTCAAACTTCCCCAGGATGGTGGGACAGAAGGAGAACTGGATGGCCTGGAGCTTGTGTGGTGCCACGGTGCCCTCCTGGGGCACGAAGGTGAAGCAGGAGCCCATGGCTGTGGTTGGAGGGATGAGTTTGAAGGAAGCCTCAACAGGCCCTTTGTTGACCAGGTACGCCTGCAGCAGCAGAAAAGCAAAGTAGAAATACATGAGGAATCTTCCTTTCTTACAGAAGTCTGAGTCATTTTCAAATTAAACTATTAACACCTGTAAGACAGAAGATGCCCTGTCCTGCTGCATGGCAGAAGCAAAAAAATACAACTTTGTATAGCTTTGGGTTTTTCATGCAAAGCAGTGATAACTTCACATAAGCAGAGTCACTCTGGGGTTTTCCCACTGGCAGAGACAGTCCACGTTGACCTGCAGCACAGAGGAGCTGCTCAGCATCACCGAGTTCATTCACACCTGGCCCTAAGAGCAGCACTGGCCATCACAGCATTAGCAGTGACATCACCACAGTGATTTCAAAGGTGTCAAACCCCACCATGGGCAGGGCACATTGAGTTTCCATTGCAGCCCAACCTGTTTACAGCAGGAGAGGGAGAAACCAGAAGCTGAGATGTAGAAAGTTCCTTTGCTTCCTTCCCAGAAACGCTTTGTTCTTTCTAGAGCCAGAGGTACATCATGGCTGAAGTGTGGTGAGGGACTGGTCAGCAAGGGAAAGCACTGCCAAGTGCTGTGACCAGCGCTGAGCCAGGAGGGTGGGTGGCTTTCCTCTGACTCCCATGAATATGCAGGAGGGACGTGACTGAAAACTGTTTGCAATGGACTTGAACTCAAATGCAGCCAGTTTGTTCCAGCTGCTTTTGGACAACCTGAGCACAAAGGTGATTTGTGTTTGGGACTGGAAGAAAAGCCTCTGAACATGCAGCTTTTTGACCCAGTGTTGGTTTCATGTGTCAAGCAGTTTTGCAGAAAGCCTCCCAGCTGATGTCCAAAGAAGACTGCCCAAAAGAAGGGACTGGGGTCTCACGAACAACAGACACACCTTTCTGACCCCATCCAAAAGATCCAGATTCCAAGAAATCCTCCAAATTTGACTACTATCACAACTACCCAAGGTGCCAGGAATTCCACAGGTCCACAAGGCTCACTTCAACCCTAGGAGCCACCAGGATCCACCCCAACCCTGCTGCTTACCTCATATCTGTGGTTTACTCTGATAAAAACCTCCCCGATGTCCATTTCCTCAAAGCGTAAATGGAGCCGGGGCCCGAGGCCTTCCCCTGTGAGGACCAGGGGCAGCCTGTTCTCACGGCCTGGGGAGAGATTTCTATTTCAGTAGAGTAATTCCTTCTGCTATCCTGCATTTTCCAGGCTGCCTTAGTGCTAGTCCCTGACTCTGAGCTGCATGGGACCAGCTCCTGATGTCCCAGGAGAAGACAGGGACCCTTCTCTTCCCTCAGGAGATGCAGTACATCCATAGAGACCATCCTTTCTTCTACCCCTATGCTGAGAGTGGAACTTTAGGAAATGCCAGAAATTTTGTTCTTCCTCCTTCTGGGTGCACCTTAGAGTGTTTTTCCCAAGGGAGGAGGACCACACTAAATACAGGCAGCATTCAGAACAGCTGAGAGAGAAAAAAATCGAAATAGAAGAGATCCCCCGGAAGCTGCAGGGACAGTGGGCATGTGCCAGCACTGCCCTGCTGAGCACAGACCCTTCCCAGCAATGACACAGGAGCCCAGGGATCTGGGGGAGTATTTGCACCTGGCCCTCACTGCGGTGAGAGGCAGGGGAAGGAGCCGTACCTGAGATGTCGCAGTAAGCCGTTCGCGTATACAACCCGGCTGCCTGGGGCGTGAAGAACACGCTGATTTCAGCCGAACAATTCGGCCTGATCTCACCCTCCTAAAGCAGAAGGAGACAGCAAAAAGTTCTCTTCAGACATCACATTTCTTGTTTTCAACCACAGTCCTGAAAGCCATTATTTAGAGCATCAGTGACAAGCAAGGAGTGAGTAACACTCATCAATAACACTGACAACAGAGTTTGGAAGCTTTAGTCAGGCTCCTGCTGCCTGCCAGGAGCCCGCAGGGCAGAAGTGCTTTTTGCAACCAGCTCTCTGACCTCCCCAGAATCCCGATGACATCTCTCTTGGCACACAAAGCCAGCTGAGGCAGGGATCAGTCAAGTGACCTTACTCAGGGAGGAGGAGGAAGAAGAGAAGCAGGAAGGGAGGCTCTCAGGCATCATTTACCTTTGGCTCAAGGGAGAAAATGTCATCATTGAACAGCAGGGGTTGTTCTCTGAACTTCTCCACCTCTTTCTGGAAGCTGTGGATGAGAAGAGAAACATGTGCCCGGCAAGTGATGTCCACTCCGCACTCGTCCAGAAATTCTTGCAATGTCTCTTTTTCATCCTGAAATATCCAGGGATGACGCCTGCAGGCATAGGAAAGACAAACCCAGCAGGTTGTTTAATAAGCCACATCTTTGCAGAGAGAAGCTGAAGTGCAGGAGCAGCTGCACAGCAAAGGGCTGACCCTGAGCCATGGGGTCCCAAATGGATCAGAGGGTCACTTGTTCACTCCACACTTGCAAGCTCAGGAGAGGTTTCCAAAGCCAGCAGCCCTCAAGAGAACCTTCTGGCTCAAAGCCTCTGCTACAGCTGACGGAGAATCCAGCAGCTACCTCAGGCAGCTTCTCCTGACACAGAACTGCTTGGGGGAGGCAGGTAGAGATGGGATGGTTGACTTACCCATAGCCATTGAAAAAGCACCAGCATCTCCTGAAGCCATACGTTAGTTTTACCCTTGGGCAAGGTATGTCACTGAAACGGATCTTTCAAACCCACCTCAGCTTCAGCTGATCCTCCTCTTCCTCAGTACCAAGAGCCTTCCACTGGAAGCGGGCTGTGATATTACTGCGGTTGTGGATGAGCACAGTTGCGCGGTTTGACATGGTGATGTACGTCTTCTCAAGGGTCACAGTATTCCTGTCCAGCCCGATGAGGGCATCCACAGCTCTTGCATGAAGGCTTGTGTGGGTCTCTTCACCTGGAACAAAGCAAAGGGGCTTCTTTGCTCACCTCACTGGCTGATGGAAGCACAAGGAACAGAGCAAACCACAGGTAGCAGAAGAAAGTGTCACAGCTTTTAGCTGAACGAGCAGTTCCATGGATCAGTCCATGTATCACAAGCTGAGAGCTGCATGTGCACAGCATGACAATGTCCTGGACAACCTGCCAGCATTTCACCCTCTAGAACAGACCCCTACCAAAGGCTCTCTCATTTACAGAGCTTTCAGAGCTTCATTATTCCCAGCCAGCTCCTGGGATTCATCTGGGCTCAGACTTCAAGCTCACCATTCCTGTTGCAGGTGTTTGTTTCCCAGGCGAGATGCAAAGAACAAATACTAGACATGCTCTCTAGAAATGACGTTTACATGGAGCTCTACAAGGATCACGATGACAAACTACATGACTACAAACCAGATGACTAGAAAATGAACACCATGAAAACTATCATCATCTCCCTCAACACCCACGGCCACACCAGCCTTTCTGCTTAGAAAAGGCTCTGCTCTGAGGGATGTACAGAGTGCCCTGTGCAGTGCCCAGCACTCACCTGTGTCATAGTGCACAACAAGGGACTCAGAATAGTCACCAGACTTCTTTGGCTGAAATTCCACTGTCACCTGCATGAAGTCATCAACATCCAGAACTCCCTTGGATGGATTGACAGAAAAAGGGCTGCAACACAGAGATAGAAGGACTCTTGGTGGAGATTTGGGGATGTTATCCCTTTTGCAGTCCAGTTCACTTCTGCTCGCTTGTGCAAGCAAAGAGCAAACCAACCACAGTCAGCAGAAGAGAGAACAGACAGGGTCAGAAACAGCTACTGACTCTAGTGTGAGATCCAGCCCTCACAAGATCCTGTGGGATGAAATGACCTCATCTCCCCCATACTCTGTATCCAGCTCTCTGCAATGAGGCTCCAGGGTCATTTACATCTTTCTTACCTTCATCAGGCATCAGCTCCCCTTACTGACAGAGCTGGGAAAAAGTTATGGCCATGAGGATACCAAGGACCAAGTACTCCTGACATAATTTAGAAACAGAGCTGAGAAGTGAGCAAAGCTGCCAATTTTGTGACCAAGTCTCTCAAAGCACCATTCACCTTCACTTTTAGTAAATGCTGTGTGCAAGGAGGCTGCAATCTGTTTCAAGACCCAGGGCACAGTTATCTACTACAGCCAAGCGTTCTTTTGTCCACTGGTGCCTTAACTGCCATTATTAAATTATTTGATTTTTGGGAGAATTGATCTGATTAAAAGCTGCCTCCCACACCAAGGAAGACAGAAAAAATTTGGCTAATTGAATTGCCTCATGTGTCCACTAACACTTACTGCAGGAAGAAACCCAAATATCATCTAATCTTAACACATATTACTTTTAAGTGATGGTGTAACAGCTGACATCAAACAGCATTAACTGTTCTAATCAATTCAGTCTGTTAGGTTAAAGCAGCTCCATCTCTGTGCTGCAAAATTCTGTCCAGAGTCAGCAGCTCACAAGCTCCATCTTGCCCTCTGTCACTGCACCCAGGCTCTATTTCATCTACTTCAATATTTAATTCCTGAAGTTCAGAAACTCTTTAAATCCCTATCAAGCAGGATCTAACGTGCTCTGTAGTTCTCAACAGAACTGATGGCAAGCACATTGTAAAAGGATACCAGACTTTACTGGGTATTTATTTTGGTGGTGACAAAACAAGATCTGGAAATCCCAGAGAAAAACTGTGCATGGATTTACAAGTTCCTGTCTACACGTTAGCACAGTCAAAAGCAGCAGCCTGTTTGAACAGCATCCGAGGAGCCTGTATTGGAGCCTGCCCATAGCTTTGGCAGGCTTTGGTGGAAGCTCCTCCCAAACCCTCATGTTTCATAGCAGAAAAGTCAATTTGCCTTTTGACCTCTGTTTTGACAGAGAAAAAAAAAAAGCCACTCAGTTGCCTGAGGTTAGACAGCAGGTCTGTGCTGCATTCCTGACCTCAGCTCCTACACCAAGACCTCTGGGATCACATAAGCCTCAACACACCACCAGCCAACTGAACTGGTTTCCTTGCAGATGTGGTGTCAAAAATGCATTACCCTCTCCTGGTCAGCCAACAGGAGAAAGAGTGATTGGTCTTCTGAGACTGACAGGAACAGCACAGGCTGCCCACAGCACAGGCTCACATGCCTGGGGTCTCCCAGAGAATGGGTCTATTTGGCTGACAGTGCTGAGTAAGCATTTCAGAAGCTGCTTGTGCTCAGGAGGGTGCAAGCCAGCCACCAACATGTTCCAGCACCCTCCAGGAAATCTGGGAGAGAGAAAGCTCAAAGGCTGCATCCTGCTTAAAACATGAGAAGCAACAGCAAACCTCACACGTCCTGCCCATTTCCAGCCAGGGCTGCAGGGCAGCAGCTCTGATGCTCTGGTTCCTTTTGTTGCTCTTTCCCAACTCTGCTATCACCCAAAGGTGATACCCTTTGCACAAGAACAGATGAGCTGCCTCACCCCTGGGTGCTCAGCTGGTAATAAGCTTCCCGGTCACCGACATTGAGAACCAGCAGAGTCTTCTCGGTGGTGTAGTTGACCGGACACACCGAGAAGTCCAGCTGGTCAGGGAAGTCCAGGATGGCTCGGGCACCAATGGCCCAAATTGGCACAATGAACTCTTCCCTTTCAGTGGAGCAGAGGAGCTGGTGGAAATAATCCTGTGGGAAAGGAAACGGTCTCAGCACAGAGCAATTATAACCACCTTAAGCATGGGCAAAGAGTATCTCCCAGTTCTAGATCCTCTGAAACCAGAACAGGTCCTCAAAACCCAGGCCAGATGGCCTGAATCCAGCCTTGCAGGTCCACTTTCCACTGAAGACACTCTTGGGCCCTCGAGACTCACCTTTTTCTTCCCAGGAGTGAAGAGGATGCGGACAGTCGCGTAGAGGCCTGGTGGCACCTTGCGGTACACGCGATTGGGGCCCACCAGCTGGAAGTAAAGTGAATTCTCCAAGGTGACCTTCAGCAGGTGAGGAACCTGAAGGAGAGACATGGAATGATGGTTTTGCCACTTGTGGAGACAGGTGGACATGCCCTGGTGCCATCCTTAACCACCCTTCTCTGCTCTCCTCTTCCAGCGCAGCGTTAGACCTCCACGTGCCAGCACTCACCGTGTCCCTGTTCCTCAGAATCAGCGGCACTTCACAGACCTCACCAGGGCTGAAGTTCTGAAACACCACCTCTGGTGGGCAAGGCTGAAATGAGCTCTGCTCTGGGTCAGCTGCCGAGAACTGCAAGGAGAGGCCAGAGAGAGCAGAGCCAGGTTCAGCTGCTGGGAGGAAGATTCGGCTCCGATCCCCAGTGAAGTACAGACTCTGGGTCAGTACATCTGCCCAGCCCACACTGGGCAAACAGTGGCTCTTCCACCTCTGCCCTGGGCTGATCAAAGCTCCTGGAGCACACTGAGCAGGCTCAAGCTGCGCTGCTCTTTTGGCATCCTCCTCAATTATCACAAGGGCAGGGAAAGGCTACCTTGTCATGGGAGGTCTCACGCTTCTCTTGAGGCTGGACAATCGGAGGCAGCCTCAGCTTCTTAGCTCTGGCCAGCCTCTGCTTGGTGCTGAGAGACATCTCCGTCTGGAAGGCAGAGGGAGTCAGCTGAAAGGCAAAAAACCAGCAAGAGTCTCAGAAATGCCCTTGTTCATGGAGCCTTTTCTTGTTCACTTACTACTGATGAATAATTTGTGATCACAGCCACTAGGACAGCTCCGGAAGCCCTGGAAGTTATCTGCTGAAATACTTAGCACCAATAAATTAATAATACAGAGTGCAATACACATACTCCAAACACATGGCTGTGTCCCATCAGTCTCTCTGTGATTTGATGGGACATGGTTGGGGATTTCTGCCCTTTGGGCATTTGTTTCCTCTTACATTTCATTGGATTGAGGCAGTGACGTTTTCAGAGAGTGGGGAGGAGCTCTCAGAACTGCCCAGACTCCATCCCTGCACAACACTCAGAACTCACAGCGAGGAGATAGCACTGCTGGCCGAGTCCAAGGGTCGCAAGAAAGAAAAGCTGCACCAAGAGTGAGGTGCACAGGAATGTGACCAAATTTTAGCTCTCTCTGTTAATTAGCATTTGTTTCCTCTGTCTGGGCTGACAGAGCCCTCCACAGAAGAAAACAGAGGTATCTCCTTGACAGAGCCTCAGCAGTGGGGCATCTTCAGTCAAGTGAGCTGCAGACAGCGAGGGACCTTTGTGGCCCTGGCTCCAGGGCTGCCTGCAGGGCTGGATCTGTGCCCACACAGGAGCTGGGAGAGAACAGCTGCTTTGGAAGCTCTTCCAGCTGGGACCAGCCGTGGCTCTCAAGGCTTTGGGCAGAGTTTAAGCTTTCCCCCCACATGCCCAGGTGCCTGAGGGCAGGTTGGTCAGAGCAGCACAGGTGAGTGCCCAGTCTGACAGAAGTAATTCCTGTGGCAAAGGGGAGGGAAAGAAGCCCATGCTGAGGGCTTCAGCTGTCCCTGACACATCCCACAGTGTTCCCTTCTGCACCAGGACAGCCCCCAGCAACAGCAGCACGGCACAAAGAGCTGGGCAGGGGCTCTGCAGCTTCACACTGCTGCTGGACAACAGGGACAGGGAGAGCAGGGACACCAGGGCAGCTGCCAGCCTTAACACAGCCCCAGTGGCTACTCACAGCATTAGACTTCAGTCTTTCCCTGAACAAAAGAGGTGGTGTTGGTGTCTTCAGAAATCCAAAATCCATTTTGAAGGGAGGATATCACAGATGAGTGACAGTACCTCAACGAAACTGGAAGGAACAACAGTGGAACTCTGAACATCCATAACCCAATATATGGCAGACTCAAGGGATATAAAGGTGCTAAAGATTTTATATGATTTGAAAGTAGCTAAGTGCTTATTTGGCATATTGTTAGGCCTCTAGTTGGACTTTATTTGAAGTATATGTCTACCTTGGGCAATTCAAAGATGGATCGTACTGAAACCTGGAGCTAAAATGCTGAGCATTAATAATACTTTAAACAGACAAAGATCTGGCTTAAATATTATTTACAAACAGCTTGAGTGGACCTCCTCTTCTTTAGGCTAAACAACCCCTGCTCTCTCAGCTGCTCCTCACAGGACTTGTGAGAGACTGGAATGTTATGGCTAATGGCTTAAATATTCCTCTAAAGGACTTTTTGCCCATGGTGACAAAACTGTATAAAGAAGCTGAGAACAGCCAAGCCCACCCTTCCCTGAAAATGCCTCCTGACTGGAACTTGGCACTGTGAGTTAAGCCACCTAAGGGAACTTGAGACAAGATAAAGGTGACACTATTGTCCTGTTAGCTCAGGTCTGGGGAGAAGTGAACAAGGCTGAGGGAGAAAAATATATCCCCACTAAAGCCAAACCCAGCAGCTGTCCTGAAAATCAGCTCTGTCTGCCTTCAGGCTGGAGAAGTCATAGCCACAGACTCGTCTGCTGAGGCCAGGTTTGCACACAAACCTCCCAGCAACAGAGGGGGAAGGAAGAAATTTTGGGGGTGTGGCGCAACCTCTGGCAAGAGGCAGTGGACACCCATCCTCCCTGACACAAACTGGCTCAGCTCTAAAACCCCCCAGCCCCAGAAGGCCACATCCAGGGGACATTCCCCCATCAGGGGCAGCTGAGGGGGTGTCATAACCCATCAAAGACCTCCAAAGTGCAAAGTATGCATGCAAAGTAACACAACAGATCTGAAAATCCACAGCCCAATTCACAGCAGGCTGAAAGGATATACAGGTGCTAAAGATTTCATATTATTGGAAAGTAGCAAAAGACAGAGCCAAACTTGCCCCACCCCAGGGAGCTGCTGGGCAGTCCCACCTTGCCCAAATCTGCATTAATCCATTGGAGTCTTACATTTTGTGGGACCTCACCACCGAGAAGACCAGAAGAGGATGGGATGGGATCCACGGAATGGTGATATTTTCTACTAAATCTGTCTCTGTCACTCTCTTTCTTCCCCCCTTCACAGCCCTCTCCCTCCCCCCCTCCTTTTTCTATTTCTTTCTCCCTCTCTCTTCACATTTACTGTTCCATAAACTTTGACTTTGGCATATGGTCTCGTTTTGCACCTTAATTCAGGGGCATCTCCTTAATAATTTTAATAACCAGATCATAACAACCCACTGAAACTTGAAGAGATCATTCACCTATAAGTAGTTTAAATCAATACTGTAAGAAAAAATGTATAGACTAGTATATTCAGGAAATGTTGCATTTCTTCAGGGAGAAAAAAGCACCATCAGCAGACCATAGATTGTTCATCCCCTCAGCTGTACATGCCACCGAACTGAAGACTGGCATTATCCCATCCTGTATTTCCCTTTGGCATTCTCTTTCAGAGCACAGATGTGACAAAACCAGAAAGTACAACTTGAGTCAGTCTTTACCTTCAAAGGAAATTCAGGATTCCCTGGCAGAAACCAATGTTCTGCCAGTTCAGGATTCCCTGGCAGAAACCAATGTTCTGCCAGTTCAGGACTCCCTGGCAGAAACCAATGTTCTGCCAGTTCAGGACTCCCTGGCAGAAACCAATGTTCTGCGAATTTAGGAGTCCCTCGCAAAGCTCGAAGCTTTGCGAGTTTAGGAGTCGCTCACAGAGACCAATTCTCCGCGAATTCACAGACGTCGATGACAGAGCGCACTGTTCTGCGAACAATTCGCTTGGCGGATCGCCGGGCGAATGAGCCAGGGCCGGGCTCCGGGCGCTGAGGCCGCTGCGCCGTCACAGACGCTGAGGGCCCGGGCGCGGTTACCCGGCAACCGCGGCACCGAGCGCGGGGCCGGGCCGGGCCGGGGGCCGCCGTGATTTGCAAAGGACATCGGCACTTTTGCCACAGACTTGACTTTAGTGCTTTCTGAAGAGTCTTTCTGTATTTATGAAAGTTTAAAACGTGGTGATAAAGGCACCTATGGCAGGTGTATACACTGCTCTTTGTACAGCGCTCGGATTCTATCCTGGCTGGAGCCCCAGCAGGGGCTGAGGGAGCTGGGAAGGGTCTGGAGCCCCAGGAGGGGCTGAGGGAGCTGGGAAGGGGCTCAGCCTGGAGCAAAGGAGGCTCAGGGGGGCCCTTGTGGCTCTGCACAACTCCCTGCCAGGAGGGGACAGCCGGGGGGTCGGGCTGTGCTCCCAGGAACAGGGACAGGAGCTGAGGGAACGGCCTCAGGCTGGGCCAGGGCAGGCTCAGGGTGGGCACCAGCAGGAATTTGCCCATGGAAAGGGTGCTCAGGCCTTGGCAGGGGCTGCCCAGGGAGGTGTCTCAGGAAGGGCTGGAGGTGGCACTCAGGGCTGGGGACAAGGTGGGCATCGGGCGCAGCTGGGACTCCATGGTCTCCAAGAGCTTTCCCTACCCTAATGATTCTATGAGTCCATGATTCTATGAAGGGATGATTCAAACAGATTTTAACTCCAAATCTATCATACACAAATATTACAAAGGTCAAAATTCACAAGAATGAAATTTAAGATTATTCTTTAAGATTGAAACAATCATATGTCAGTGTTGCACATGGGTAAAGCCATATAAAATAAGGCCCATGTTTCCCTTGTAAAATTATGGCTTGGGCCTGCTACTTCGGCTAAGTGCAGCTAGCCTGACAAGTTCCTGTGAGAAAGGAATTTACCCACATCTTCCCTCCAAGAGACAAGAATGTAAACCTCATTAGAAAGTTTTTGACTGACACATACATTAGCAACTACTAACCAATGAACTGAGTTGCAGTAAGTTACTAACCAATTAAAATGAAACACAATGCTTTTAGAAAACCATATAAATATGAGCTGTAGAGAATAAAGATGGGCTATTGTGCATGAAGAAATAGGTGTCTTTCCCGTCTCTACAGCAACATGTAAAGACAGCATTACATGAACTGCCCTTGGATTTAACATCTGCAGTGGAAAGTTAAACTGGACCTCTTTATTAAGAAAGGATTATTGGTTCAAATTTCCTTGTCCTTGAAGAGAATTCTTGAATGTGGCCATAGGTAGTTGAGCATGCCAGCCCAGCTCTGCAAACACGCAGTGCCAGAGCGGGAACCTTTTAAATGTAAACCAGGATTTATTCGATTGAATCACAACTGTGTGCTGTGCTCAGGTCCTTTGCCCAAATAGGGTACGGGGAAAAACCAGAACTGCACATTGCTTGTGATATGTATGGAATTTTGGGGGGGTTAAATAAAAACGAAATGCAAATGAAGGAATTGCTTGTACATGTAAATGTACAAGCTATTTTGTGCTAAAGGAGCCATCAGCTCTGTCCCGAGAGTTGAGTTAAAATTCCATTTCTTTAAAAACCCGAAAGCCTTTTGGAAGCTGCAGTTTGTGTCATGTAGAACCCCTAGGCGATGCCACCAGGAAATCTGTGGGCCGAATCTAGCCGAGCTCAGCCGAACCGAGCCGAGTTCTGCCGAATGGCCGACTCTGGCCGAGTGGAGCCGATAATGGCCCTTTAATAGACGCGGAGCTGATAATGGCCGAGGGTAGCCCGTAAGAGCCGAGTGTAGGCGAAGGGCCGAATTTGGCCGAGACTTTCCGAACCGAGGCGAGTTCAGACGAAAAGCCGAACGTAACCGCGTTCAGCCGGATCGAAGGAGCTGAGCAGAGCAAAGCCGAGGTCGGCCGAACCGAAGAGTACCAAACCGAATCTAACGAGCTCGGCTGGGCCGAACCGAGCTCCGCCGAAGCCAGCCTCCTGCTTTCATGGGCATTAATTAGCGCGACTGCACTCACTGCCCAATTAGCTCCTGCCCAACCCCGCTCTGCCGTCCGTGTCCCTGCGATGGCCGGGCCGCCCGCGGAACACTTCAGCAGAAGAGCCCCGAGCTGTGCGAGTTTAACGTGAGGAGGCGCAGGGAGCCGGGCCGAGCGGCTCCGAGTTCGACCGAACCGAGCCAAGCCGAGCCGCGCCGAAGAGGCGAATCCAGCCGAGAAGAGCCGAGTTTCACCGATAATGGCTGAATTTAGGCGAAGAGCCAAGCTCCGCCGAGCGCAGCATCCCAGGCAAGGCGGGGCGCCGGGACGGGCTCGGGGTGGAGCCGGGGCTCTGTGAGGTTTCCCCGCCTGTCCCTCCCTCTCTACCCCTCCTTCCTCCTTCCCATAGTCACCTTATTTCGCTCCCTTTCCTCTATTTCCCTCTCCCCCCACCCCAAGCCCGGCTCCTTTCTGTCCTGGCTCTATCCCGATACTCCGTTCTGTTCCCCCTCTTTCCACCCTCCCTCTTCCCCCACTCCCGGGCTTTCTCTTCCCCTCCCGCTTTCCTCCACAGCCCGACCTCCCTCCCTGCCCTTACTCATCCCCTGCTATCGCTCCTCTCTTCCCGTCCCCTCTTTCCTTCTTTCCCCCGCAGCCGCGGGACTCGGGGTGCCGGAGAATAAAGCCCAGAGGGCCGGAGCCCGGCGCCCCTCGGCCCCTGCAGGAGTCCCCACCCGGGGCCGGAGGCTCTCGGCGGATCCCCCCGTGCCGGTCAAACACCCCGCCCGACACCGCCGCACCTGCGGCTTTCCCGACATCCCGCTGAGAGCGGCTCCCGCTCTGTGCCGTGCCGTCCCCGCCGTCCCTGTCACTCCCTCTCGCTGCCCCTCGCCCGTGACAGCGAGGCTGGGGAGGAACCTCAGCCCTGCCGGGGGCTGCCCCCCCTTTCTTGTTGCAGCAGAAAAGGGCTTGAAGGAAGTGCTGCGCTGCTGTCCAGGGCAGTTGGACTCGTTCTGTGCCTTATTTGGAGGTGAGAAAAGGGGATGAAGACTCGGGGCTCTGATGCCATTTTGGGCATCCGAAGGTCCCTAGAAGAGGGAGCCGCACTGCGGTGCAGGAGTAGGTGGGTGGTGGACGATGGGGGGTCATGCTGGGTGCTGTCCCCCAGAGGGACCCAAAGCTGCCACAAAATTTACAGCTAGGGTGGGTGTAGAATGCTAAAAACTGTCAAGCTTTTCGGTTTTATAGGTAATGGTAAAGAATAGGATTTTGTCCCTAAATTCCTTTGGAAAGAAACCCTCTCTCTGTCGAGAAATGTACGAAACTATGTCTAGAGATGGGGAGTAGTTCTGAAAATATTGCTATTCATTATCTAGGAATGAACTAAGTGCCCTGAAATCCTAAGAACAGCTTCAGGGGCTGAAGGGAATAGAAAGGGCTCTCTGACACCTTTTGCCTCCGTTCTCTGCCAGTCCCCAAACCGTGTCGCTGTCCCGGAAGAGGCTTTTGTCATCCACACTGCCAAAACAAAGACCTGTAAAATCCTAGCTCTGCCTTGTGTTTCATGTGATTTTACTTCATATTTATATCATCACAGAAAGCAAGGAAAGAAGAAATGTGACTGGTTCCCACTATTGATGGGTGAAGGCCTTGTTTTAAAGGCTGGTGTATTTGTATTATCTTTTTCCACTTCAAGCTTGACTTTTCCCCTCCTTTTTCAAGCTCTTCTGCATTGGGTGTCCCAGGGAGGGCTGGGTTCCTCAGCAGGGGTCTTAGGATTTGGTGCTGATTCTGCTTTTTCTGAAGGTGTATCAAAGAGTGCTACCAGAATGACAGTTCTCTCCACTGGAAAGCTTTCCCTCAATGCCATCAGTGCACGTACGTGTTTTAATCGTGTAACCAGATGGACTAAGAAAAGCCAACACCTGTAGCAGATTTGTTTGCTCTGTGTCTGTGAGAAGCAGGCTGGTGCTGGACAGGGAGAGGCGCTGTTGGAGATTGGCAACAGCCCCAGGTGTGAGCTGTGAGGATGATGGGGGGCTCGGAGCAGCCCCAGGTGTGAGCTGTGAGGATGATGGGGGGCTCGGAGCAGCCCCAGGTGTGAGCTGTGAGGATAATGAGGGGCTCAGAGTAGCCCCAGATGGGAGCTGTGAGGATGATGAGGGGCCGGCTCCTGCCGGGGGAAGGGTTTGCCTCAGCTCCCTTTTGCATGGAGCTGCTGAGTAGAGGGGTTTATGGGGGGCTCTCGGGGGTGGAAGGACGGTGAGAGCTTCTCTTCGGGGTCTGGGGGAGCACCAGGATACGCGCTTGGATACGTGGAGCATTGCTTAAAGGAGGTGCCGAGGGACAAAACTTTGTGTCGGGAAGCAGCAGCCGAACAGGTGAGCCCATTTTTGTTGTCGGGTATTTTTTTTCTAGCGGGGACTTTTGTCCTATCCCTTTTCGATTTCATCTTGCCAATCCCTCCCCGGTGCCCCCACGGAAAAAAAATGGAGCTTATGAAGGCAAAATAAATTAAGAAGAAGGAAGCAGCTACTCTATTATTGTCTGTTGTTTGAACTGGGGGGGATCCCCCTTCACTTGTGGTTTTAAGGGTGTTGATTGGAGGAAAGCCTGCCTTTCCCAGGCTGTTAGGGGTATCACGGAGTGACAGGGAATCCCTGTGTTCTATTTTAAGGGGAATGGGGAAAATATTGTTGTCATGTTATGCGTTTGATTTGAAGCTAGCCACCCCATTTTCATCATCCTAAGGTTTAAATTGAGGGGGCCGCCCTGCTGTCCCTCCTTTTAAAGGGTTTGAATTGAGGTCAAAATTCCCCTTTCCCCATCATTTGAAGGATTTCATTTGACGAACCCCCCTTCTGTTCTGCTATTATAGGGGATGAAATTGAAGGGGAGAACACATTTATTTGCCCTTATTGAAGCGAGGTGAGCCCCGCCTGCGGCGTCAGTTTCGGGGTTCAATTTCAGGAACCTCCAGCTCTCGCAGCGTTCGCAGGTTTGCAATCGGGCTGTGCCGCTGCAGTTGAGGGCGCTTTTTCTGCCCGTGGCCCGGCACCGAACGTTCCCGCTCGGGAGCTCTCCCGGCACCGCCCGGGCACTCGCTGAGGCGGACGGGAAATTTGGCGGGGCTGGGCTGCCGCGGCGGTGCCGGTGCGAGCCGTGCGGAGCCGAGCGGAGCTGTGCCGGGCCGGCGGGCGGGAGGGGCGGCCCGGCGCTGCGCTGGCCCGGCCGGTGCCGGCCGCTCTGCCCGCTCCGGGCGCGGGGCTCGGGCGCCGCCAGCGCCCCTGGGCCCGGTGCCGGCCCCGCCGGGCAGGGGGAGCGGGCGGGGGTCCCCGGGCGGCGCCGCCCCTGCGGGCCGGAGGAGCCGCCGGTGCGAGCCGCTTTCTGCCGGGAGCCGCGCTCCGACCGGTGCCGGGAGCGCGGGCTTCGATTTCGGAAAGTTCTCTGATGTCGTGGTTTGAGGTGGTTTTTAGGAGTTTATTGTATCGTTTCGTTCTGTTTGCAGTTGGTGTATGCTTAGGAATATGGTTTTCTTCCTGAATGTTATGGTTCTCGGTTCAGGTGTTGATGATAAAGGTTTGTTTTGAATTGGGTTTTGTTGTCGGGTATTTTTTTTGCCGGGGTATTATGTTTTTGAAGGTGTGCGACAGTTTTTTGGGTCGTAGCATGAAGTAGGGGTTAGGTTTTTAATTCTGTTGTGGTGGCTTTTTTTAGCGTGAATGTGTGGTGAGTTTGAGGTAGTGTCATATAGTTAATATGTGAGGGGTTTTTAATACTTAAAATTGCATTTTTGTTTATTATCTTACAGGGTTTTTACTTATTTGGTTTGCTTGATTGGAGTGCACGGTTTATTGTTACCCATAATTTGGGAGATATTGTTTATGGTTACCTTTATCTTTAGGCTTTGTGTTTATTTCTAGGTGCTATTTTTATATTGATAGATTGAGGCACTATGGGTTTATTCAGTTAGGAGTAATTTTTTTGTTGTAAATTTAAGTTTATTTGGTTTTGGTGTGATGTTTTTTGTTGTGGTTTTTTTTTTCCTTTTTTTTCTCTTGATGCATTTGGTAGTTTATTAGTTTTATTTTCGGGAACATGGGTATTTATATGGTGGGTCTTTTTAGGTCGTTTTTTTTGGATAGTTATTTTCTTATTTTTCAGTGGTTGAGATTTTACATCGTGAATTACTTCTGGTTTTTTATTTATTTTTCTAGAGTATTGTTTATTCTTTGGGTTAGTGTAGAGGTAGAGTTTTGGTTATTTTTTTAGTAACGTTCAGGGTCAGTGGTAGGGTTTGGAGTTTAGTAAGTTGGTTTGACTATTTTTTAATAGTTTTTGTCGTTATCTTTTATTTTCGTTGCATTTTTCTGATGTGATAAGAATTGTTAATGAAAAGAGTGTTGTGTGGTTGGCTGGTGGAGGTATTTTGATATTTTTGGACAGTAGTGGTGGGAATTTGATGCTGTTGGTTTTGTCATTTTATTTAGGAATTAGATTTTAAATGTAAAATTATAACTATATTTAAAGAAAACAAATATATGTATTGAAATGGGAATAAAACCCTTAAATTTTAAATATAGACAGAATATATAAAATTAAATATAAATAGAGTTATATATTACAATTTATATAATATATATTATTTACTATATATTATATTTAGTATATATTATTTATATATAATATATATTACAGTAAGTTACTATATTGTTTAATATGGAGTATTTTATATGTTTATAGAAATAAATATAAATATTGATTATAAATAAAACTAAAAAATATAAATCTAGAAATGTATTACAAATATATGCAGTCATATATAAAAATATAAAATATTCATAAATATGAAATAATAAAAATCAATACAATACACAATACAGGTAATACTGTGTATATCTTAATATATTACAGGAAATATATATACATATAGTGTATCAGTATGTCATAATATAATATATAACAAATTGTAAATATAAATATGTTTTTTAAATAGTTAAAAGGGTTTTTGTTTTTTATTTGGCAATAGGCAGGGTTTATATTATAAAAATTACAAATAATATAAATGTAGAAATTTAAGTCTTAAAATATATGATAAACACATAGATAAATAAAAAAAGTTAAAAGAAGAAAAAATCAGTTGTAGCAGTAGATACGTATAATATAAATAATCATGCATCTGTATTATTAGGATATGATATATATTATATATAATTATTAATATAATGCATCAATAGAAACTAAATATAAATATGGTGGATTTTTTTAGGCTTTTTCTTTATTTGCGTAGTTATGTTCTTATTTTTTAGTGGTTTAAATCGTTTTTATATAGTCAGTTTGGGTTTTTAAGTTTATTTTATAAAGCATTGGTTTCTCTGAGTTAATGTAGTGTTTTGGTTATTTTTTTTTACTAAGATTCATTCTGTTGTACGTTTTGGAGTTCAGTAAGTTGGTTGGATTTATTTTTTCTTAGTTGTTTTTGTGATTCGCTGTAAGGGTTTCTATAGTGTTGTTTTTAATTTTTGTCCCATTTTTGTGATGTGATAAGATTTCTTGGTTAGAAGAGCACAGTGTGTTTCTTTTGCTGGTAGTTGCTTGTATGGTGGAGTTTTTTCAGTTTGTGTTATTTATTTAGGGTTTTTTTTTGTTAGTTACAGATTAGTTTTTTTGTTAGAGATTTAAGCTGTTATTTTGGGGTTAATTTGTAATTACTTTCAAGGTTTTAGGGTGATTTAGATTTTTTATATGGGTGTGCTGTATGATGAGAGTAATTTATGTGGAATTGATGGCAGGGTAAAGGACATTTTGTGTTTTAGTCTCAGTACTTGGGAGGGTAGGAGGAGTTGTGTTTTAGTGTTTGTTTTTGAGGTGGTTTGGAGTTTTCTTGTTGGCTGGGGTTTTTTGTTGGCTGGTGGAGCTCTCCTGACTTTCTTATGATATTGACAGGAATTTGATGCTGTTTCTTTTGTTCCTTTATTTTTAGGAATTGGGTCTTTTCAGAAGGCTTTTTCATTTTGCTTTTTCCAATGGTAAATTTTTTAAAGGAAAATTTGGATGAATTTTTAAAATATTTTTGTTATTCAAAGTTAATTTTTTAGTTTAAATTGGATGAATTTATGGTAGATGGTAGGACTGTGTTTTTATTTTTGGCGTAGCTGGTTATAGGTGTATTGTATGTTTTTTAAGTAAAGGTAAATCGAGGTTTGTATTCAGTTCTTAGAGGACTGGAGAAAAAGGTATTGGTAATGTTAATAGTGGCATGTTATTTTGTTGTTTTGGATTATAGGTTGTATTGGAGTTTGTTACAGTAGTGTTTAATGGTGGAGTTATTTAAGGTATGATTATTTATAGTTAATTTTTATTTATTTTAGATTTGTGTATAGTTAAATGGGATTGTTGAAGGGCGAGTGGGCTTTATTGATTACTTTTTGGTGTTTTAGTTAATGGAGTATTTTTTGGATGGAAGTTACAGTATTTTGAGTTGCTTGGTGTTGCTGGAGGTGTATTGTTGAGGTGCCAATGGGTACTTGTTTTTTTTTTTTTTTTTTTAAGAAGTTTATTGTAGATGGTCCTAAATTGTTGAGGTTAGGTGTTCAATTGTTTTATGGTTTTTGGCTTTATAGTAATTTTAAATCTTCATTTGAGTTTTTTTGGGTTTTAAAATATTTGGTTTGGAGGAGGTTAATGTTTAGAATGTATCAATTTTGTGGTCAAAATAGAATTTTTAAATCTTATTTTAGTGAGGTTTTTTTTAGGTTTTATTACAGTTAAATTTTGTGATATTTGTGTTAAGTTAGTAATAGAAATAGGTTTTGGTTTATATGTTGTGATGAGGGTATATGTTGGTTTATATGTTGTGACCAGGGACTGCGTACTGGTGTTCACTAAGGTTGTGGGATTTTTGTGCTTCGGATATGTTAGGTTAATGAATTTATATAGTTTACAAGACATGGGGGGTTTTTTGTTTGTTTTTATTTGATTAAAGGCACAGCTTTTTTAACTTTAAGGGGGAGTTTGGCATAGATTTTAGAGGTTTTATTAAGTGGATTGGACATGGGGTCTTTCTAATTGCATTTGGCAGTTTGGTTATGGGTAAATGGAGTTGACTTTTTTTGGTGGAATTTTTGGGTTTTATTCTTTTTAAAGTTTACATATGTGTTCTTGATTGTAGTGGACCAAGAGACCACAGCCAGGTGACTGCAAGAAATTCCCAGTGGGAGAGTTGGAGAGGCAGCCTTCCTTTGCACCAGCTGTGGATTCTCATCCCCAGATATCCAAGAGATAGGTTGAGGGCTGTGACACCAGAGGGGATGAAAGCGAGGTGCTGGGAGGGCCTTTTAGTGGCAGCTTTGGAGGTGGGGATGTGCAAGAGGTGGCCTCTTAGGCCAGGTAAGGGAAAAGCCACACGGTGCTGAGGTGCTCAGGGCAGAGCAGTCCCGGTGCATGTCACTTGTGTCCCTTGACTGTCGTGCCTTCTGTGTCTTTTGTGCCTCTCGTGTCCTTTGCCTTAGTCCTTGGAAGGGCTTATCAGAAACCCAGGTGTCCATCTTTGCAGCCCAGATCTCTGTGTTCCTCAGCCCAGTGCTGATTCCTTTGAACCCTTGACTCGGGAGCCCAGACAGGCATCGGTGTAGCATCTCTCTGTAAAAGCATCCAGTCAGGTATCTTTTAAGGTCTCGTTCTGAGCTGTTCTCGAGAGCTCTGCACCGGAATGATCCATTCTAACTGATTACAAATGCCAAGAGAAGTGGAGGATTCTTACTCCTGAGCGGCTGGCTGCTCCTGACATGTCGAACTGTACAGTATGTGTCCCAGTCCCAACCACTGACCACTTCCTATGCGGGGTGCCTTGACTGTCCCATCCACCTCCTGCAAACTGACATCAGGCACCTCGGCTGGTGAGTTTAGTTCCCCAGGGAAAAGGGCCAGCGTTGGTGTTCAGGGGCCTGTGGCCCGGAGTGGCTGGCTGCCTTCTGCAATTGCAGAAGGATGCCTCCCAGACCCAAGCTGCCACCAGTGCCAACTCAGGCTGGTTTGGCAGTTCTGAGTGCCTCCTGCAAACTGACACCAGAAACCTGGGCTCCTGAGGTTTGTTTCCCAGGGTAAAGGGCCAGTAATGGTTTTCAGGGGCCTGTGGTGCTAAGTGGCTGGCCGTCTGCTGGGGTTCTGAAATGCAGGTCAGAACTGCATCCCCTTCCCCATCCCTCACTCCCCTCACCGCCCACCTGACTCCCTGCAGCAGCACGTGGGAGCCCGAACACGGGCCTTGGGTGACACACGGACATTGTGGGATTAGGGGCAAAGACGGGGGGGATTGACATGTGGGGAGCTGAGGGTTAGGGGTGCAAAGGACACAGGGTACCAGGCAGGGTTACGGTACAGGTACAGCAGCCCTCACCCCAGCCCTAAGCTCTGTAGCAGGCCATGGGCTTGCTAGGGCCCCGTGGAGGGCAGAGGCCTCAAGATAGGAAATGTCAAGTCAGGCTGAATAGCAAGAAGCCCTTCTTTTCTGCCTTTTGGACCCCTGCTTATCTCTCTGTAAGCCCATAGGTCACTTCTCCTTACCTCCTGCTATTGGACGATTTCTGATCCCCCTATACCCTATATAATTGGCTGGTTTAGCCCATTCTGGTTAGAAGAGCCATCGCTGGAACCCTTCACAGACTACCCAATGAAGACATTGCTGGGGAATGCTAGAATGGCCTTCTCCTCTCTCACCTTGCATCTGCCAGGTGCCTGTGGCACCTTGCAAGCTATGAGCTGAAATCACAAAGAGCTGATAATCACGAAATAGCTGATATCCCTTATGCCTGCTAAGGTGGCCAGCAGCTGAGAGCTGCTTGGGTTCTCGGGCAGTCTGTCCCTGTAAAGGACTGAGCTATGCAGTCCATGCAGCCTGCTCAGGGGCAAACCTGCACCCAGCAGGAGGCTGAATCAAGACTTCTTATCAAGACGACTTGCTTATCAAGGCGACTTGCTTATCAAGGCGACTTGCTTATCAAGGCGACTTGCTTATCAAGGCGACTTGCTTATCAAGGCGACTTGCTTATCAAGGCGACTTGCTTATCAAGGCGACTTGCTTATCAAGGCGACTTGCTTATCAAGACTTCTTATCAAGACTTCTTATCAACGACTTCTTATCAAGACGACTTCTTATCAAGACTTGCTTATCAAGACGACTTGCTTATCAAGACTTGCTTATCAGACGACTTCTTATCAAGACTTGCTTATCAAGACTTCTTATCAAGACGACTTGCTTATCAACGACTTCTTATCAAGACTTGCTTATCAAGACGACTTGCTTATCAAGACGACTTGCTTATCAAGACGACTTGCTTATCAAGACGACTTGCTTATCAAGACGACTTGCTTATCAAGACGACTTGCTTATCAAGACGACTTGCTTATCAAGACGACTTGCTTATCAAGGCGACGGCGACTTGCTTATCAAGACGACTTGCTTATCAAGACGACTTGCTTATCAAGACTTGCTTATCAAGACTTCCCTCCAGGCTTACAGGAATGCTGAGCTGACACTGACAATCCATCACCCTGGGGACAGGCTGGGTTCTGTTGGGCATCTTCCCACAAATACAGGAACCCCTTCAGCTGTGCCCTCCAGCAGGAGCTGCCCACAGCAGGGCAGATGTGTCTGCCCCAAGTCAGGAGCAGTCCACCAACAGGAGTGGAAATCTGTGAGCAGAAGCCTGGGTTGGAGTCCTCAAAGTCCTGTTAAATAAACCCAACAGCATTCTTCCTGAAATTGTCCTTCAGGCTTCCCTCTCACAAAAACCACACTGAAGTTTCCTTGGCCACACAAAGATTCCCAGAATGAGAGATCCAGCCTTTCTCCCATGCTTCTCCTGCATCACCCAATGCTGCTTAACAATCTCTACTGTAGGTTCACTTTCAATTTTGAATTTACTTTTCTAAATATTTCTTTAAATCTTTTTTTTTGTATTACCATTTATTTATCAATAATTTAGTCCATGGTCAGCTTCACTAAAACTCTTGCTTGGAAATGATCAAACTGAGCAAGCACAGCATGTCAATCAGCAGCTCTGGAAGAAGGGGTATGGATGCTTTTAAGCTCTGCAAATCTTTAGTTTTGAAATGTGTACCTGCTTTTTCCCACTCACCATATAAAATGTAAGTCCCAAGTGGTTTGAGAAGACTGAGGCCTTTCCCAGTATTTTCTCCACAAAGACAGTCCAAAACAATATCTACTCCATCTGCTGAGATTCTGAAACAAGGAAAAATCTCTTATTTGCAGTAAGATACACAGGGCAGGTCAGGGTCAGGCTGGTTGTTAACAAAATGCTAACATTTCCCAGGTCCTTTAGAAAGGACTCTGAGACTTTGACTGTGAAAATTTTATCCTCATCAAAATACATTTCAGACTCATTCAGTGGCACAGTGCAAGTTCTTCAGGCTGGTCAACCCATGCCTCTTAGGCATTAAAGAGGGGGAAACCATCTTGTTCCCCCTTTTTCAGGGCTTTCAGTAAAATCATATTATCAAAAGACAGGCAACAGATAAAAAGTTCTTTTTTGACTGAATGAAATACCAGAGAATGCTTGTTTTGTGAATAGAGAAAAAGAACATTTTTCTTATTCACATCTAATATTATTTTTCTGAATTTGTAAAAAAAAGATCTTATTATGATTTCTTTTCAGACAAAATTACTTGTAAAGTTATTTGCAGAGTCTTCTTCTCCAGATATTTTATCAGCTAGATATCAGCTAAGACTTAAATCAAGCACAAAGAGAAGTCACCAAGAGTGA